>NC_135564.1:20198106-20289801 GCF_964340395.1 Glandiceps talaboti | reverse complement strand
TCATTAGTACTTAGATAGGTTTGTATGTAAAATACAATTATAACTTATAGACATACACAGAATTGTGAGAATGAAAAATTTATTTAGGCTGACTAGTATACTACTATTAGGATGACACTGTACTCTTTACTTTTAATATAATACTATCAATTAAAGGGGCACAGACTGACTTTGTTTGCATATCAGATTACCCAGTGACAGAACCACATTCCAGTATAATGTTAATGTCAGTAAATGTCTTTTATAGCATTATGATTGTCTCCCGGCATTATTAGGACAGCTGATTGCATAGGATAGATTTCCTGATCATTTTTTATATGTATTATAAATTACATCATCAGATCATTTATAAGTTATATCTTAATACCAGGTTTGAGTTCAGTTAATTACAAGTGATGGTCAAGTGTGCTTCAGTAAGTACAATACTGTGAGTACCTTAAATATACAGCAACAAATTCATCCAAATACATACGAACTCAGCTTGTGTCCCCTTAATAATCACTAGTTTCTTGACTTATGGATTAAATTAGATTATAAATATTATCATCATATTATTCATGTTACACGTTGATATCCTGACTATGGCTCCCTATCATATCACACAATGAATACACATGTATAAAAGTTCTTTCTCACCTGTAATGTCTGTACACATCTAGTACATATAAGAACTTTGAGTTGAGTTCTGAGAGTTTGCAAACCAACTAATAGATGTAATGGGACTCTCTTGATCTCCAATGTACGTAGTTTTTGACACCAACAAATATTAATAGTTCCTTGTAAAGTGCTGTTACCATGCATCACCTGGCAAATAAATAGATAGCAACATTGTTACAGTAAATAAAGCGAAAACCATGACCAATTCTGGTCAATACAGATCTAAGGAATCTATCTTTAGCCCTTTCTGTCCTCCATCCAAGCCCAAACTCCTTGGCTTGAAAAATAAAGTAGTAGTATGTCTATTAGTGGAGTCACGATGGGTAAATGGTTAGAGTGGCCGGCTTGCAATCTGCAGGTTGCAGGTTTGCTGTCTTTATTTCTGAGTGGCTAAAATCCTTGGGCAAGATTTGAACCATGACTGTGCCTCAGTCAACCAAGCTGTATAATTTGGGACCTAGTAGGATAGAGGTTGCAATGTGAATGCTTTAATCCTATGTACTTATAAAGGCTGCAATGGGTTGTAATTGTATGCTCCCCAGGAAGTTGAGGAAGTATAAAGGGCCATTGTGCTGCTATAGATCCTTGCCAGAGGTAATAATTGTAAAGAGCTTTGAGCACAAAGTGGGAAAGCACTATATAAAAACCTTCACTTATTATTAATATTAATTATACTGTAGTATTAGTCAATGATACAAAGACAGTTTATTTGTACCTGGTCCTCTCTGCCATCTACCTAAGCCCAAACTCCTTAGCTTGAACACAAAGACAGTTTATTTGTACCTGGTCCTCTCTGCCATCTACCTAAGCCCAAACTCCTTAGCTTGGACACAAAGACAGTTTATTTGTACCTGGTCCTCTCTGCCATCTACCTAAGCCCAAACTCCTTAGCTTGGACACAAAGACAGTTTATTTGTACCTGGTCCTCTCTGCCATCTACATTTTGTACCTAAGCCCAAACTCCTTAGCTTGGACACAAAACACATATCTAACATCATTATAAATGAAACATCCTTAGTTGTTCCCTTTCAAAATGCTGCTCAGTTATATTAGTGCCCGATGACAAGTCTGTAGTAGTCTTTTTGAAACTGTTGTTGCAATATTGAATTTACTATAGGTGATAACATTTTATACTTTAGTCAAAATAAATGCTGATATCAAATCTCCACTCATGATTAGATCTGTTTACCAAACACAACAACCTTGCAGAGGTTGGATGACTTATTAGTGAAGGTAATGAGAGTAATACACTGTAACTTACTTGTCTCACAATGAGTGATACGTATGAAAACTATTTTTAATGACAGTGAAACTATGCAGTATACTCAAAGGGATAAAAAGGACAACTGTTACAATTATAACAATGTTGTGTAGACCACACTTTCCATACAACTCCTATCTTGGTTGTCATTATTTCACTGCTTCAGCAAATGCAAAGATATGGGAATGAGAATGACAAAAAATACATTTGTGAACTTATAACACTGTATATATATATACTAGTACATGATGTGCATGTGTTACTGTATATATATATATACTAGTACATGATGTGCACGTGTGGGGAATCTGCATGAAATGAAAGTTAATATAGACAGACTCAGTACAATGATGAATGTAAATCAAGTATTCATCATCAGTGTATATTCAATCTTGTCATAACATCCCCAACAATTCCTGCATTTGTGTAAACAACAGCTTACTGACTTACTTTCAATGCTGGTGTGTCTTGTACAAACTGATGGAGGTAGACTAAATCTTGGTGGAATTTGTCATCTTTTGATTTGATGATATCCTCTGTGTTTTGTCTATCTTCAGTTAGTGCATTAAAACACTCATTGAGATAACTTAAAGAGGTTGTAATCAAAGACAGTTTACCGTTACCATGGAGAATCTTATTTCCTGTAAGATGAAAGTAATACATACATGTAGGTCAATATGATATCACCCAGGTTTAATAGGTATACATGTATGCAACACAAATTTGTGTTACTTTTGTCCACTCAAAAGGTTGACACTCTCAGAAAACTTAGTAGATATATATTTTATGCTACTAAACTTAGAAAAGATGCTAAAAGAAACTCTGAGATACCAAGGGCCTGACAAATTTGATATTTTCTAGTGATCCGTTCATTTTTGTATATTTAAGGTTTGTATTTTTGGGCCAATGGCCAACAGTACTGAATAAACGATTGATTGATTGATTGATTGATTGATTGATTGATTGATTGATTGATTGATAGGTACATGTATGGCTAAGGTTTGCATGTTTGGCAAATGACATGAAGATTTTATGAGTTGAAACCAGAAGAACATCCACATAATACAAGCAAAGGATTGGCATTGCATTGAGAATTCAGAGTTGAACTGAAAATGCAAAGTAAATTTTGAATAACAAGGACAATAAGCATTGGACTGGCATTGCATTGAGTAATTGAGATAAAAGTGACTGTACAAATTAAATTTTGAATACCATATTTTCCTAACTTGTCCAATTTATCATAAAGTTAATGGAAATAACCTATAACGCTTGGAAAACATCAAATTTGGGATTCCTACATATATGTATATCATAAATGATTTATGTCCTGAATTTTAACATCATATGAATCTGGTTCCTGTGCTGCTGACAGGATCTACAGTTTGACCTTTTTGGATACAATTTTTATATTTTGTGAAATAAGTCATATTTTCAAAGAAAGTGTGACATATTTAATATTCAATATGAGGTACAGTACAATTGAAAAAAAAAAAGACTCAAGAAATTGTGTATGCAGATGATATGGCTTGACTCAAACAAGTTAACACTGAACACAAGTAAAACCAAGACCATACATTTTGATTCTTCTCAAAGACTAAAACTAAATCCAGTTTTGCAAATTCGAGTACAGGGACACCTAGTAGAGCAAGTGTTGGATTTCAAATACTTAGGGGTTTGGCTGGATTCAAAATTGAAATTTTCAACACATATTTCCAATATTTCTGCTAAAATTTCTCTAAAACTTGGTCTACTGTCAAGAATCAGACACTTTTGGCTGTTGGGACTTAGGAAGATGATATTCAGTTACTACCTTCCCCATTTCGATTATGCTGTGACTGTATGGTATAATATAAATCAAAAGATACTTGAACTCCTCCATAAATGAGCTGGTCGACTGCTCCTCTAAGTTCCCCGTGATACTAGTACGGGTTGGGTACATGTACATGTATATGAAAACTTGGGTTGGGTCAACCCTCAAATTAGATGGAAGCACCAGCTGGCAACACTCATCTACAAATCCGTAACAGGTGATGCACCTAGTTACCTCACTGAAATGATCAGTCTTTCCAAACAATTCACCTTCAAAACACAAGACAGGCCAGTAAAGGTAACATATACATCCGTATAGTTAAAACTGAATATGGGAAATGGGCATTTCACTATAGTGGTGCTGTTCTATGGAACAATCTACCTCTATCCAATAAGATCAGCTCCGAACCCATCGATATTTAAAAGACATCTTCAGAATGTAGTCTGGTAATGTAATTGGATATCGTTTAAAGTACACTGTGCCTCTGTCACTTTTTGTCCTGATTTGTCCCCTTTTTTGTTTATTTTTCTGTGTACGTAATCCTGCAACAGGTTCCATTGGGAGGACATTGCTAATCATTAATGCATTGAAATGGTGTCTGTATGAAAGATTAATAAATAAATAAATAAATTTGATTGTTACTATGCAAATTGTGTATCTTGATACAAAAATACATATTTTAAAATAACATGCATGTATTGTTTTTGTTGATTCACAATGTCCCTTCAGCCTACACATGTAGACTGTATTAAAGGTATGCCATGACAGGACACTTTCACACACCAGTCAACCCCTTTTAGCAGGCTGGTGAGGACAGAGCAAGATGACATATCTTACACATCTACTTCAAGACTGGATCTGTTGAGATCTTCATTGATATCATAATGTACAACAATGGACATTTCAAATCCCTACATATCTACCCCTGATATGATGAATTAAGTGAACTGTAAACAAAGATAACAATGTCCCCAATGGAAATCTTTTTTACTGGTACTCATAAAGCATTATGCACTATACAACATCCTGATATCCCATTGCTGATCTTTTAAAAAGCGATGAGAGCTTTCATATTTGTCAAATGTTCCACTTTTAACATTGATGGTTAAACACAGCATTTAAGTATTTACTATTTTAAAATCCATTTTGTATCTGGGTCGGTAAAAAAATTTTTCTACTGGGTCAGTAAAATCCTTTTTCTACTGGGTCGGTAAAATCTTTTTTCTGCTGGGTCAGTTAAATCCTTTTTGTACTGGGTTAGTGGGTGTTTGGATGTACATAAAAAAAGTACAAGTTGGAGAGAACAGGATTCAAATCTATGAATTATACAATAGGGAATCTTCACATTCATGTTTGTTTTGTTTTGTTTCTAGATTTTGATGATATTGGTGACACTCTCAGCTAGTTCCTCTTCTACAATGTGTATATAGGATTACATTATTTATTTGTTTCACACAATCCTTCCCTAAATGTGAAAATATTAAATTTATACTACATGATATACAAAATAGCGTTTGGGACACAAGGTAATTTATATTATACCATGCACAAACACAATGGAACAATAAATATGGAATAATGAATTTATGTTATGACAACATGTCATTCGTTCTACTGTGTTCAAAATATGAGTCAAAACTTTTAAAATTGTCATTACTTTCCCTGATTTTGAAAAATATTACTGGCGCTTGTGTAATTATATTGTTCCCAAATATTATTCTTTATTCAGATGAAAAATATTCATGACCTGAGGGGTTTTGTCACTACGAGTCAACAAAGCCCACTTAGAATACTCATATTTTCCTTGGCTGAATGGAGAAATATGGGAAATAATATCTTATTATACCATGCAGGTTCAACAAAAAATATGGCATATATACTCGTCTTACATCAAGGCAATACGTGTCTATGTCACAACAATACGTGTCTATGTCACAACAATGCGTGTCTATGTCACAACAATACGTGTCTATGTCACAACAATGCGTGTCTATGTCACAACAATGCGTGTCTATGTCACAACAATACGTGTCTATGTCACAACAATACGTGTCTATGTCACAACAATGCGTGTCTATGTCACAACAATGCATGTCTATGTCACAACAATACGTGTCTATGTCACAACAATACGTGTCTATGTCACAACAATGCGTGTCTATGTCACAACAATGCGTGTCTATGTCATTGTTCTGTGGTGTTTGTAATGTGAGTTGAAAATGCTCAAAATTGCAGCTTGCCATCAGGCCTAACAAAAAAAATTGTGTGATTCTGATTATGTTCAATTTTAGAATACATGTAGGTGGGATAGGTAGATTTGTTATTTTACTTTTTTGTATATTTTATTTTCATATGCGAGTGTCTAGTTCAGGTAGTTATGTGTTCCATTGTTTTCCATATGGTCTCTGTGTTATTGGCTTCTTCCGATCAGATGTACAGCCATTACAGATTGGAAGAACAGTTTTATATTGCCTTTTTAAATTGATGTTTCTGCATCCACTATTTCTTGCGAGACTACAAATTTCGCAATTTTATTATTTTTTTCTCAAATACATAAAATATTAAGTGTCAGCAGTGAAAAACTAGGTGGGGGTCAGGTACCAGGTACAGTTTTTTTATTTGGCCTTACTTTCCCCAATTTTTATATTATCGATAATGGTACAATTATATTATTCCTCAACATTTTTCTTCATTCAGTCGGAAAATATTTGTGACCTAAGGGATGTCACTACTTGTCTAGTAACTCATAGTGACAAGAACCCCTTACATTGTAGGTCACTAGTATTTTCCTTGGCTGAACAAATAAAAATATTGGGGGAAAATATTATCTCAAATTATTCACTGCTGTAGTGTTAGCATCTACATGTATCATCCCTCTCCTGGAAGGCTAAAAATATTGTGGTTTAAAATGATCAAATCTAACTTGGTGTCTTTGTAAGTCACTATATAGTAAGGGATGGGGACACATTTAATTTTGGTGTATCACAAGAAATTGTTGTCTGTAAACTTGCACCTCATTTGCAAAAAATTCAATGTGACCCTCATCACATACATGTACCCTATCTTCATACAGCCCAACCCTAATCACTCACATGTACCCTATCTGCATACAGCCCAACCCTAATCACTCACATGTACCCTATCTTCATACAGCCCAAGCCCAATCACTTACATGTACCCTATCTTCATACAGTCCAACTATTAAGTATTACTGTCATGTATGAACTAAACCAAACAATGTCAAAATATAATTAGAATATAATTTGTGTTTGCTATTCAAACAGTCAAAATTTCAACAGTGTGGCACAACATGCTCAAAATATTATCTCCTGGCATTATGCAAATTTATGTAGATCTAATCAACAATGTAGGATTATAATTAATCCCTAAAGGATTAACATCTGTTACTAAAATACTTCCATGATTAAACCCAGTCCATGATCATGATTGTAATTCATTCATAATTTTTAGGTGGCTGCAGTTACAAATTTATGAATCGTCACCAAGGAGTTCAGACTTCATATTTGTTTCATTCAATATCAACAGGAGTGGATACAATGTATCCAGGTTACATGCTCAGCTACTGTAGAGAGCTAGAGGCAGGCTACTCTGAACAGTCCAATGTCAATCAGTGAACACTGTGTAATGGTTAAATTCAGTAAATGTATTACAAATGTAAATGTAGGAGTTTTTAACAACACTTTGGCATGAGTTGAAACTTGTCCCCATCTCCCCTAATAAATCCATGCTGTATATAAGGAACATGACTATACTGTGACCTGCTGTACAAAGAAAATATGTAGCATTCCTGCAAAACAGTTGGATGACCTTGTTGTCCGATGAGCGAAAACATAATACCCCGTCACATGACTATCATATCATATGATTCATCCGTGTCCCGTCGGAAGTTACTGGGGTGTCACCAACTTACCATTTTTCCGAAGTAACGCTGACAATTCCCGTACCATTTCTTGCTGACCCATTTCCACGGTCTTAATCTCTGGGGTGCTTGCTCTTCGTTTAAACATTGTGGATAAGAATTTCAAAAGTAAACGTTGCACGCAATGTTGTGTTACTGTTACAGTGTAACTTAGGACGTACGCGATTGCACTGCACTGGTTATCGTCGGTAGTGTCACATATTTAGTGTATAATAATCGATTCAGAGGGTCAATGTCAGTATTAACTATTGGACATAAATCCCCAAAATAAACTTTGTATCCAAGGACAAAATCTTTGCCAATATCTAGCACAAAACGGTGTGAGACCCAAGCTTATTCAACACGTATTTTCCAATAACACTGGACGCCGCCATTTTGGGAGATATGAGGAAGTGACGTAAGAAACTCCATGGCGCTTGTCACAGGGCACTCTGAGGGCAATCAGGCTTAGTTAGTTATGTTTACGAAAATAAACAAACAAACAATATATATATATATATATATATATATATATATATATATATATATATATATATATATATATATATATATATATATATATATATATATATATATATATATATATATATATATATATATATATATATATATATATATATATATATATATATATATATATATATATATATATATATATATATATATATATATATATATATATATATATATAAACCAGCAAATAAATAAATATATAAATACTAACAAGCATCAACAAGAGTGTATATACACCTATATACTAATTCAGTGTAATTTTGTGTAAGAGGAAAGTCATAAACTGAAGGAAAAGCGCTCAATACTAAGAAATAGAGCTGTATTTACACAAAATACACAAGTTATGGTACGGAGCCGTAACTCAGAGTTTCACGCTTGAATGCGATCTTCAGTCGTCTGAAGATCGCATTCAAACCATAACTTGTGCATTTTATGTATATATATATTTTATGTATATATATATATATATATATATATATATATATATATATATATATATATATATATATATATATATATATATATATATACATACCCTCTGAATCGCCCAAGCATACACCAATAAAACAAAACGATGCAACCTGTGTTTAACCGAAAAACTAACTATTATTAAAGCAGACAAAAGCTCCACACTAAACAAAAGAACTGAGTTGATATCCAAATGCCGACACGAGAATAAGTTTTATTTGTCCAACTTAAATAGAGCATCTATCACCTAAACTAAACCCGTTAACTAACGGAACATCAAAGCCCAACATGTAACAACCCGCCAACACTTACTTGTCCGCACCCAATAACTCACACAATAACAACCAACACCTCCACACATACAACACCTACCCACCGACACAGACAATAGTGATGGTATTTCTATTGTATACAGCACACCCAGAGAGTAGGCCTCAGAGTGTCTGATGATCGCACCATGCGTGAAACTCCGAGTTACAACCAAGAAAGAGTTCCAGTACTACCAAAACTATATATATGTATATATATATATATATATATATATATATATATATATATATATATATATATATATATATATATATATATATATATACATATAATTTCATTCTTCTTTCGCCAAGTAGAGTGCTCAATCACCTTGGAGAGCTATCATACATAAAAATGAAAGAAGACGAGTCTGATATTACATAGTGGAATTACACTACGGACCGTTTCACCCGAAGGATCGTCAGGTGTAATAGTGTGGTTTAATAATTCTTAAGAATTATTAAACCACACTATTACACCTGACGATCCTTCGGGTGAAACGGTCCGTAGTGTAATTCCACTATGTAATATCAGACTCGTCTTCTTTCATTTGTATGTATATATATATATATATATATATATATATATATATATATATATATATATATATATATATATATATATATATGTATGTATGTATATACTAATTCAGTGTAAGAGGTAAGTCATAAACTAAAGGAAAAGCGCTCAATACTGAGAAGTAGAGCTGTATTACACAAATGCACAAGTTATGGTACGGAGCCGTTACTCGGAGTTTCACGCTTGAATGCGATCTTCGGACGACTAAATTTTAACGGAAATTCAAGTGATTGAATTCGAACTCGCAGAAGAACTGGTACCCGGATGTGATGCGCGTTGAGGTTTGACATGGTGGAATGAAAGAATGTATTTGTTTTCATGGCGGCACTTTGAAATCAGTTCTGATCGTTTATTAAGGAGTCCTGATTTATTTGCACTGATGAGAAACATCTTCTCTGTAAGACACAGGTTGCACCTTTTTGTTGCATTAGAGTAGGCGGCTGCATGGGCAATGATAGCCCAGTTGATGGAATACTGGTGGCCAGACTCCTTTATTTTCCAGACACACTTTGAAAGTTCAGTACAATTTCCATATTTGTTATTGGCGAAAGAACACATGTGGTTGCCGTAACGCGTTTTGAAGCTGTTTACTACTGTCCAGGAAATCTCTCCTATTTGATGATAACATTCCATGGGTTAAAAGAGACAACAAAGATATGTTTGACGTGACTATGGGAAGTTATAATGGAGCCGAGATTTGCGAACTAGTGGGTTCCTACATCCTAAGTACTATTGTATCGCAGTACTCTAAGTCTAAAGACCATGTATGTCTATACAGGGATGACGGTTTAGCTGTTTTCCACAAAATATCGGGTAACAAGGCAGAGCAGATAAAGAAATATATCACAAAGATCTTCTATGGCGTTGAATGCCTGCCAATATTCGAAAATTCAATACTGCAATGACTATATGCAATACTGCAATGACTATATGCAATACTGCAATACTGCAATAACTATATGCGATATGACTACATGAGATGATTACATGCGATATGACTACATGCGATGTGACTACATGAGATGACTACATGCGATATGACTACATGAGGTGACTACATGCGATGCGACTACATTAGATGACTACATGAGATGACTACATGCGATATGACTACATGAGATGACTACATGCGATATGACTACATGAGATGACTACATGCTATACTGCGATGCGAGATGATGACATGATATGCGGCGATTTTGTAATGACGTTATGCCATTCGTAGATTATTCAATATGCATAAGGGGTAGACCATTCGATATCCCGGGGGGCTTTGAAGATTGGTGGAGAGTCGTTATTTTTTTTCCCACCTGTTTGCCTGAGAATTATTTTTTTCTCCTTCGCCTATGCTGGCAACTTTTTTTTTTCTTTGCTTTTCTGAGATATCCGTATTATGCCACAATTTTCTGTTTGGTTTTGGCACACGGTAATAGAGAGAGTAAAAAGATGTTCTATGACACACATATTATATTTAGAAAACTACATATTTCATACATGTTTGATTTTCAATTAAATAAACATCGTTGACAGTTTTTATGCCATGGTATGGTGACACACTGAAAATACAAAGCGGAAACTTGATTGGTGAGCTCAAACATTCAGATAGACCAGTCAGTTTCTCAAGCTTGGGGGATGGGGGGTGTCAGTGTTTTTTTTTCCATTGGGCCGACAAAAAGTCACTGACCCCCCTGAATAAAGTTTCATAGCATCTGACAGTAAGTTGTAGAGGGAAGAGCTTTGAGACTGGGATATGTCCACCTCTTGTGTGTTATTGTGTGTGTGAATGGGGGGGGGGGTCTAGGGTTCTACAAAACGGCCTGGAGGATTTTTACTTCTAAAGGCAATGTTTAGGCTATCCACAGACACTTTCAGACAATAATTTACAAATTTTACAAGACAGCTCTAACATGTAAAAAGCGACTCTGTGAGGTTGAAACATTTTTGAAATAAAGTTTCATAGCATCTTGACAGTAAGAGTTGGAGGAAAGAACTTTGATTTGAGACTGGAACATGTCTACCTCTTACGGGGGGTTCTTGGGGGTCCCCCCTAGAAGCCCTGGAGGTTTTTTACTTCTAAAGGCAATGTTTAGGCTATTCACAGACACTTTCAGACAATAATTTACAAGCTTTACAAGGCAGCTCTAACATGTAAAAAGTAACTACATAAGGTTGAAACATGTTTGAAATAAAGTTCCACAGCATCTTGACAGTAAGAGGTGGAGGGAAGAACTTTGATTTGAGGCTTGGACATGTCTACGTTTTTTTTACCAATTTTGGTGAATCTTATTGTTGGTTTAACGAATGAGTGGCCTCTGGGGTGATGGAGTGCAAGGGGTCCCCCCGCCAGATCTGCAGTTTTTTTTTCTATTTAGGCAATTTTTAGGTTATGCATAGCCTCTGAGATATATATTGCCAAGCATCGAAAAGCTAAAGTAAATATAACTTTTTACCTAAGTTTTCCATGTTATAAAAGTGGGCCTGTAACATTGGTATAGGGGCATTCATATTGCATGTATAGTAAGTTACTGATGTGTTAGAGCACTTTAGGAGGTCATACCTAGTGTACAATAGAAACTTGAATTTGAGTTGTGGTGTCGATACATGTAGTGTCTGAAATAGGAAGTATAGCATCCCTTTTGACAAATTCATACTGAAGAGACTAGAACAATTTAGATTAAGTTCTTTTATAAACTATCCAATAGTATGAAGGTTACCATTACAAAAACCTTCAAGTTCACTTTTGCCCCAAAGTGTAAGATAAGTGAAGCACTGATTGTGAAACAGCCAAACACTTACATGGCATGTTCTGTAACTAGTGTGGTAGCTAGGTAATACATGTATTATATGTATAATGTTATGTATAGTTATTTATGAACCCTTACATGAAGTAATATTTAAACCTTTTACGAAAGAAACAGAGAAAAGAACAAATATATATATATATATGTACCACATGCTAACGAAACTGACTGGTACCTGACATGTGTTTGAAACTGTTTGTCATGATTTGACAAGTGTCCTGGTTGGAGAGGTACGCGCAAGTTGAACAGTATACTCGAACCTGTGCATCATTTCCCTGCCAAGACATTTTTTTTCTAGCAGTAGTGGTCCGTCTTTTTTTTCCATCACCCTCTCATATCCGGATTTTTTTTCAAGCAAATCCATTTGGCATCTTTTTTTCCCCGAAATCTTCCAAGCCCCCCCCCCCCGGATATCAAATGGTCCACCTCTTACCACGTGCAACGGTGCAACATGCTGAGGAGTACTCCCTAGCCTGTTTCATATCAATACTCGTATTATGCGTATTGAATAATCTACGAATGGCATAACGTCATTACAAAATCGCCGCATATCATGTCATCATCTCGCATCGCAGTATTGCATATAGTCATCTCATGTAGTCATGTCGCATGTAGTCATCTCATGTAGTCATATCGCATGTAGTCATATCGCATGTAGTCATCTCATGTAGTCACATCGCATGTAGTCATATCGCATGTAGTCACCTCATGTAGTCATATCGCATGTAGTCACATCGCATGTAGTCATATCGCATGTAGTCATCTCATGTAGTCATATCGCATATAGTCATTGCAGTATTGCATATAGTCATTGCAGTATTGTATTTTCGAATATTGGCAGGCATTCAACGCTATAGTACGTGTACGTTACAGAATGACTGGTACATTGATGTCAATGAATGTCTTCAACATTTGTGCAGAAGTCACCAAAGTATTAATGTAAGAATCTCTAGTTAATCGATTCATTTTTCTTGTTCAGCACATATTCAAGTCTTTATTCAGACGTGAGGTATATTTGTTTACTTGATAAATGTAGTAAGAACAGTTTGAATTCTAAAGGTACTAGCATTAATATTCCATTTTATGTTAGCTCAGAAGAAAAAACAATTATACATTTGCATGTACCAAAATAAAATGACACTGCCAAACATGGTTTGTACTTTTGACTTCCTTTATCAGGACGTATCTGGACTTTATATGCGTATAAAGATACTTCTGTGTGTCCCACTTGGATGTAGCACAGGGGCGGGTCAGTGTCTCAATGAAATTATATTTTCATTTACCAAAGCAATCAGTTCACGTGACACGTTTGATTGACAGTTGTCATTGGTATATATTGTTGGATTGATAATTATATGTTTACTCGCGTGTGCTATCTTCTTAAAAATCGTCTTAAACACTTCTAAGTTAAATCCTCCTCACATAAAGAAAGAAGCGACCAAAAATTTGACTGCTCATATCGTAATTGAATCCCGAGAAATCAACTGTCTTATGAAGCTTTCAACAGTTAATAACCTAGTTGTCTTGCCATTTCTTGCCCTAATATGTGAATAATGTTGTTCCACCTATTTTAGACAGAGAGTATATCTGGCCTGAATTACATTTCCGCGCAAATGCAAACCGAGGGAACGAACAGCACTTAGGGAAGGGGTGGGGGCTGATGAGAAAATATTTTGTACAAATTGTTTCCCAGTTCCCTCTTCCCTTCAAGCTCACAAAAAAAACGTTGTCGCTGATTTCCATTTGTGCAGTTATATGGTATACTTCCCGTATTCTGGAGATGTGCAAATGTATGATACACTAGTATAAAATAACAGTGGTAATCGACTTCAGTGTTCATACATAATAAGAGATTTCTTTATAAGTGTGGGATTTGCAAGGAGAGGTTGGATCGTAATCTATATTTGGAGATACTTAGCCAACCCCATTCAATTGTGGTTTGGCGCAGGAACAGCATACCTTGATCACCCATGGGGATTATTCTGGAATAGGGCTCAATCATTTGGTAACCTTGCCAAAATAAACCACAGGCTAGCATTGAAAGGGTTCTGGAAAATTCATTAAACGGAATAATTTTTAACCGACACAATATGCACATTATGCAAGTTTTTCGATTTGCCAATCCCCTCTCAGCGCAACGGAGGATGTTTTTAGACATGGTATTTTTTACAAGTGTGTAAGTAATGTTTATGATAGTCCATATATGCTTTTCAAGTTACATTTTAAAGTTCCACAGATGCCGGATCGGAGAACTAGAAAGATTACAAACCTGATGCCAGTAAATTTAATGTTTTTAAACACTGTGCCGTTCACAGATGTACATGTATAACAACGTATAGTGGTCTTTGTTGTAGTATTTTGAATATTGACTTTAATTTATCAAATTTAATTTTCCAGATTGTCCACCTGACAATATTGATTTTATATATTTGCCTCATAATGTATTTTAGATATAGTATTTTATTTGCCACAAACTCAAAATCATATCAACATAACAAGAGAGAAAGTACAAAAGACAGTGGAATAAATATTACAATTAAACTGATGGATGAATACAGAGTTTATGGCTGGACCACAGAAATAGTTTGAAACAAACTAGTCAAGTTTGTGGCCCATACTACAATTGATTAAACAAATAAAATAATCAAAGCAAAAACAAAAACAAATTTGAAATTAAAACAAAAACAAACAAAAAACAAACAAACAAAACAAAACGCGTTCTCATCAAAAAAAAAATAACAACTGGCATTAAATGCAATGTAAGGTAGAAAAAGCTGAATTAATTTTGTAACAAATACTGTTTTAACTGAGATTTAAAAGTAGTCCTGGATTGTATTTTTTTCAATTCTTCAGGTAAGGAGTTCCAATGTTTTGCAGCTGCATACTGAAAATTGTGTTGCGTCAAAGTAAGATTTACTTTTGGAATGTAAAAGTTATCTCTCGTTGTATTCCGAGTGTGATACGTATTTGGTGGTGTGTTGAAATAGTCGTTAACTGTTTGCGGGAAGTGACCGGCCCTCAAATCAAAAATAAATAAAGAAGTATTAAATTTGCATTGCTGGTGGACACTTAGAATTCCTAGTTGCTGAAAAAGAGGGGAGGAGGGAGCACCAATATTTGAAAAAGTTATAAAGCGAATAACTTTCTTTTGAAGGTTTATGATAGGCTTGAGAAATGTATTGTATGTATTGCCCCATATCTCTATACAATATGAGATATGGGGCAAGATCATAGAGTTATACAGCAGAAGAAGAGTAGATTTAGGTACGTAATAGCGAATTTTGGAAATTATGCCATTAATTGGAGAAATTGCTTTCCTAACTTTTTCAATGTGTGATGTCCAAAGCATATTTTGATCTAAACACACGCCAAGATAATTGGTTGACGTTACTTGTGAAATTTGTGAGCGATTGATGCCCAGACTTCCCTCCGTTTTCACCAATCTTTGCGAAGTCTTAATAATCATGAAATTAGTTTTTTCTACATTGATAGTGAGCCTATTGGCGTCGCACCAGTCACAGACTTTCCTGAAGTCGAAATGGAGTTGATCAAGCTGAATTATATTTGAGGGATTGTTGATAAATTGAAACAAGTTTGTGTCGTCGGCAAATAATCGAAATTCAAATGCATCAGTAGCGTTCACAATATCATTGATGTAAATCAGAAAGAGAAGGGGGCCTAAAATTGAGCCTTGTGGTACTCCGCATTGTATTTCGCTATATGGCGAGGTAACATTATTTATACAGACACACTGCTTACGCTGGGAGAGATAACTTTTAAACCAAAGTAAAGGCAAGCCTCTGACACCATAGTGTAGAAGAATACTATGGTCTATTGTGTCAAAGGCTTTCCGCAAATCAATGAATATACCACATGTCAGATATCCATTGTCCAGCTTATTAGCAATACCAGTGATCAGGTCAACCTGGGCAAGCTTAGTACTGTTTTTTCCTGAAACCAAACTGAGTTTTGATGAGGATGTTGTATATTTTTTCAAAATATATAACAAGTTGATGATTGACAATAGATTCAAACACTTTACTGATTACGGGCAAAATTGAAATGGGGCGATAATTGCCAACATCGCATGGCGAACCTTTTTTATAAATAGGTATTACCTTGGCAATCTTAAGTAGACTTTGAAAAATACCATTGTTGAGAGAACAGTTAATTATATGTGTGAGAGGGCATGCAATAATGTGAGCAGCGTGTATAACTAAGAGGGGATTAATTGTGTCCTGACCGGTAGCTTTGCGGGGATCAAGCTTGAATATTTCTCCAAGGACGTCTTCTTCAGACACGGGGTGAAAGAAAAAGGAGTTGAGGTAGTTCCCATCCAGGTATTGTCTAAAGTCTTTGTTGCTTGTAATCTTTTGAGCAAGATTGGGCCCAATACCAGTGAAATAATTATTGAATTCTTGAGCAATATCTCTTGTATCTGTTAAGCATGTGTTTCCAGGGTTGTTTGTAGTTAATTTATCGGGAGAACATTTGGTATGTGTTTTGTTCAACATCTCTTTAATAATAAGCCAAGTTTTGTTGGTGTTGCCAGAGGCATTTGAAATTTTATTGGTGTAGTAGTTTTTCTTAGCCAACCTAAGGAGCTTCGTCAATGTATTCCTGTACCTAGTATACTTATTTTTAATTTGGTTATTCCTTGGGTGATTTTTCATTTTCGAGAAAAGTTTATGTTTTGTATGTATGGATGTAAATAAGCCCTTTGTGATCCAGGGTCTTTTAATTGACTTTTGTGTTCTTGTAAATGTTTTTATTCGAAGATGTCTTCTGATAACAGTATGAAATAAATCATTAAAAATATTGTATGCTTCAGACGGATCTTCGCACATGTGGACTGGTTGCCAGGATACATTGCTTAGGTCAGCTAAGAAGGCCTCTTTGTTGTAATTCCTGAAATCGTAGGTGTGTGTTTTGGTACTGTTTTCAAAAACGTGATGCAGACTTTTAATAATGCCGAAAATTGGATAGTGGTCTGAAATGTCTGTTTCAATTGTACCGGACTCAATAAAGTGGTCAGTAATATTTGTGAGGTGTTAGTAACTATGGTAGGGGTGTTAATTAATTGTGTCATATTGTATGTATTCAGGAGAGTATTGTAATGAGTAACGGGTGGGCTATCTAAAGATGTGTCAATATTCATATCGCCAAGGAGAATACAATCACGCCCGTTCACTGACACCTGATCAAGGCATGCTTCTAAACTGTCAATGAATTCATTAAAAGGTGTGTTGGGTCTTCTGTAGATAACGCCTATAACAATCTTTTTGTTGTTGATCATAGTTTCCCCAAAGATGGATTCGCAGTGATTAATTTTACATGTGTTAATGCGAGAGAAGGACAACGAGTTGTGAAAATACAGAGCGACTCCACCACCTTGTGAGGCTTCACGATTACAAGTAACGAAAGTATAGGAAGGCAAATCATAAAGACAGCAATTTGAATCGGGATGTAACCATGTTTCCGTTAGAGCTATAAAAAGAAAATTTTGATCTAAAATGCTTAGAAAGTTAACAAAGCTATCAAAGTTTTTTGTAAGGGATCTGACATTGCAATGTAGGAAAGAACATGAACTGTTTAAAAGATTTCTATCAGAATTGAACTGGTTGACTGTGCAAGACTTACAGCTGTATTTGACTATGACTTCTTCGTTCATCATGAAATGACTGACATACTTAGAGAATAAGTAATCGAAAAATGTGTTTTTAATGTGCATTAAGTTAGTTTTGTTTGTTTGATATGCTTGTGTGTTTTGTATTCTTGAATTTTTCATTTTTAGGAGCCTGTAAATGGGACTTGCCGGCCTTCCGTGAAATAAATAAATAAACTGTATGTCAACGAGTTGAGTAATTGGTAACAAAATACAACACCTTATTATTCCAAGACAATAGCCCCCGTCACCACGTCCTGGTTTTCACATAATTTTATACATTACACTTTCATTCAAACGGGGGTCGACACATACATTCATAATTCATCAACAATACCGGTGCTTATCCGTCATTGCACGCATTTAGCGAGGAACGCTAGTCTATACCTTCATTACACAGTGTTCACCCCTGTGCACGTTACATAAGTTTGTATTCCTGTAAAATAAAAGAATGTGGAGAAATCAACTCCGGACTTTTGATTGGTTGTTTGTCAAATGCAACACGTGTACTCCCTGTCAAGTGATTGACCAATTTGAAACAAACAACACCTAACTAGTCTTACAAACACAATAGTTTTCCCTGCCACCACCTTTAAAGTGCACCTGGAGGGGTAGAGGAAAATTTTGATCCTCTAGGTCTGATTGGTTCATGGTTCTCGACAGGAATCTAACATCTTGGGTTGGGTATATAAATGACGCGTGATACATTTTCAAACTGTCTTTGCGACTCCAGCAAACGATAAACAAAGATGGATACTGGTATTGTGCTGCTCACCCTGGTCTATGTCGTCTTAGTATATGTCCGAAGCCTTGTACTGCTGAGAGTGGATGATAGAAGAATATTCCGATGTTTGGTATGGGTCCTGGATGCTGTATGCTGTCTACTTCGCTCACTGGTCGAAAAGAGGAAGTTGGAAGGAAAAATTGCAATGTGTATCACCGTATGGATGCTGTGTTTGCTTCAGATGTTTGTTCGCCGTACAATAGAGACTGTTCGAGAATGGAAGTCAATGGTTTGCGTATTGGTCCGTCAATTTATCATGGTTTGGTCCCTGCGAGAACGTCGAAGGATGGTATATGAGATAAGTCGGTTTGCAATGTTTGTTCTTTCTGCTGCATTTGGGCCCGTTGTATGGGAATGGGGGCCATGGTGGCAATTTCGGCGCGGTACCTTTTTTGGCGGGAAGGTGGCGGCCCGGGTTGACAGGTTAGGATTTAGACGGTTTTGTCAGGAGGAAAGTTTGTCATTGGTTGTTCAAGTGGCACAGACTGTAATATTCCCCATTTTCGAAAACATTAAGAACGCAAAATACAAATACAAAATACATATCAAAATTTATCTACGAATAAAAAATACAAATCAAAATTTATCGACAAACAAATTTGAATAGATACGTCATACATAGTCATGTACACAAAGTTGTTCTCGGGTACCCAGATTCCTATAAATTCAGCCACCTCCGGTATACACATTTCTTTCACAACCGAAATAATTGTATTTTGCCATGTTCAAATGAAAAATCATTGATGTTTATATTAGACTATTTACGAAACACAAACTTGAAAACCATAATTGCCTATAACCACAGAAAACCACTTCTATTTAAGGTCCCATACTAAAGTTACCCCAAAACTAGTAAACCAAATGTAAACTTAAAATAGGTTGTTCCTAGAAATACAGACTGTGCCACTTCTAATTAGGGTTCCCATTCTAAAATTAACAACTTTCGCAAAAACTAGTTGACTAAATGTAAACTTAAAATAGATTGTTTCTAGAAATACTGACTGTGCCACTTCTAATTAGGGTTAAAGTTTTCGCAAAATCTATTTAGTTAGTTTTTTTTCAAGAAATACAAAGTTGAATCGAAATATTTCTTTCATTAAAATGCTAATGATACAAAATTAAAACCCGTGTATTTTGCTCTGCAGCGCATATTTTTTTCAATCATGTTACAAATTTAAGAGTTATTTCCGTAAAGACATTCTTCTTTGAAGATGATGAAAAAGATAAGTTTGTTTACAATATTACAAATATAGCTAATAACCACATAACAACCAACAATGTGTACCAAATTTATTTTTCGTTTTGTGATGGTCAGAACATTCATAAATTACAATACAAAATAATGTCACTGCTTCAGTTATACCCATGGTATAGTGATCAAATAAATGTGTCTCAAAACCAAATTAAGGCTTATGATCTCATCTTTTTGGTCAAAGATCTATCATTAGATTAAGATGTATTCTGGATGTGTTTATCTCATCAGTAATATGCAAATTAGTGCCTAATAATGTGTCTTTTTGGTCAAAAATCTATCATTAGATTAAGATGTATTATTGATGTGTTTATCTCATCAGTGATATTCAAATTAGGGCTTAAAAGACTAAAAATAAAGGAAAGTCTATAACAAGATGATCCAATCAGTAATATGCAAATTAGTGCCTAATAATGTGTCTTTTTGGTCAAAAATCTATCAAGAGATTAAGATGTACTCTTGATGTGTTTATCTCATCAGTGATATGCAAATTAGGGCTAAAAAGACTAAACTAAAAGTCTATACTTACAAAAATGCTATAAGAAGATGATCCAATCAGTAATATGCAAATTAGTGTCTGAAAATGTGTCTTTTTGGTCAAAAATCTATCATTAGATTTAGATGTATTCTTAATACCATGATCTCATCGGTGATATGCAAATTAGGGCTAAAAAGCCTCAAATTAAAGTCTATATTTACAAAACGTCTATACCAAGATGATCTCTTCAGTGATATGCAAATTAGGGGCTAATAATGTGGCTTTTTGGTCAAAAGTCTATCATTAGTTTAAGATGTATTCTTAATACTATGATCTCATCGATGATATGCAAATTAGGGCTACAAAGCCTAAAACTAACGGTCTTTATTTAAAAAAGTCTATAATAAGATGATCCAATCAGTAATATGCAAATTAGTGCCTAAAATGTGTCTTTATGGTAAAAAATCTATCATTAGTTTAAGATGTATTCTTGATGTGTTTATCTCATCAGTGATATGCAAATTAGGGCTATAAAGACTAAAACTAAGTCTATATTTACAAAAGGTCTATAACACGATCCAATCAGAGATATGTAAATTATGATCTAAAAATGTCTTTTTGGTTGTCTATAATTAGATTAAGATGTATTCTTGATATGATAATTTCATCAGTGATATGCAAATTAGGGCTAAAAAGACTACAACTAAAAATCTGTAATTACAAAAAGTCTATAACATGATGATCCTCGAGCACTGAGCAAGGACCATTAGTTTTTCACCATTAGAGTAGTTTTTGTTACATGGGAGGAGTTTTAAAAAAAAGTTTTTATAAGAGAACTACCGTCTCCCTCATTAACCTCTGTAAAAAATAAATAAAATAAAAGCTGTAAAAATATAACTGGTGTAAACCAAAATGCTCCTGTACGTTGCAATTGGTTTTGCTAAATTAAAACTGAATCATAAAAGTTTGATTCAATATTTATCAATTGAAATTTTGAACAAAAATATTATGGTTTACCACACTTGTGTTTCTCTCTCAATCAGAGATCACAATGTTTAGAAAAGGGAATAGAATTCATCCAGCAAAAGCACTTTTAGTCCCCCAAAGTGAGTGACTATTACAATGGGCTCAGACTTCCAATATCTGATTTCTTTCAAAACTGGCACAAAGGTGACATGTCATTTGGAAAATATGCCATATTTGTCATCAAAAATCAATATTTTCTGCATAATTAATCATAAAACAAGCTTTATTTTGAAACCTGGCCTTGAGCTCCCATGGACTATACGGGGAAGGTCTGCTGTAAAGTCTGTATGCATATGTCATAAGGTACATGTACATGTATGATATAGGGTATATACTTTTCTAGGCGAGAAGATTTTGGATAACCGTGCCCATCTAGACTGGTTGATTTTATTTTAATTGTAGTTCAAAATATTGATATATTTTCCAAATTAATTCTTACAATTGCTAAAAGTAAGATTTCATTTCTCAAAAAATTAATTATTTTTGATCAGTTTTTAGGTATTACATCATATGAACTACCGTCTGCATGTATTATAGACCTGTTTAGTATGTATTTTGAGTGATACAGTTGGTATAAGAAAGAGTCAGACCATTTTTAGGGTGTGTAGTATGACAACAGTTTGGTTTTTGGGGGTTTCAACATAGCCTCCCTATGTCATTTCACAAAGAGTTGCCCACCTCATCCTGGGATATATGGTCATGTGAACAAAATTAATGAAAGTGGTTTATTTTGCCAATACTAGTTCAAAGAAGCACACTTTAGATAAATTTTCTTTGCCGGCCCTACTATTAAATTCTATCTTAATAACAATAATGATAATAATAATAATAATAACTTTAGGGTAATAATAATAACATATAATAAATAATCACTAATAAGTAATAAGTACTAATGTATGATAAATACTAATATATAATAAATACTAATATATAGTAAATAAGCACATAATTAGGCACCAATGACTGTTAATTTCTAATTCTCCTTTCATAATTAATTGCACTTAAAGTTGAAATAGTATTGGCATTATGGATTACTCTCATTAAACATGTTCATATGACAGGACAACTCTGTGTGAAATGATACTAGGAGGCTTTGCTAAGATTACCAAGCCCTTACTGTTGTCATACTACATACCCAAAAATGGAGACACTTTCTAATACCAACTTTATAGCACAAAATAGATACTCTACAGATCTATGATAGATACATGCGGCAGTTTGTACGATGAAATAGCTAAAAACTGACCAAATTAATTGTCTTTTGGAAAATGAAATCTCACTATTAAGAATTGTAATAATGTTTTGAAATTTATAGATTTATTCTAAGCTGCAACTGAAGCAAAATCTATCAGTCCAGCTGAGCAGGGTTTTCCAAAGTTTTCCAGCCCAGAAAAGTATACAAAAAAACACTGCTTTCCAGCAGACCTTTCCCACCTATGGGAGTTGTGCACCCCCCCCCTCCCATATTACTTCTGCAAAAAAAATTTAATTCTCTGAGATAGGACAAAAATACACATTTTGATAACACATACAAATTCTACCCACTTTATGCAACTTTAGTCAGTTATTATTTCATAATCAATTTAATAGTATAAAAATGTTTTTGCTTGACTTATTCTCATGGGCTTTTCTAACCATTGGGGTCGATTTTTCAGGGAGAAACAGTAGAACAATAAAAAATCAATTAATTATACTGTATTTGAAAATTTATACACACAGTTCTTTCTTTATAGTGGTTTCCCAAACCTGGGCAAGTTTACCTTCGTCAAGATTTGATTTCTTCCTTTCACCCCATTTCATAAAAAAATATTGTCTACAAATTATAACCTTGAAAATTTAATATCAACCATATGGGAGCACTTTGGTAAATGTAATTTATATTGAATGTATTTTTTCATTATTTTATTAAATAAAACACAATATATTAACCAAACTGTATTAATACAATTTCCATGCAAGTTTATTTTCAGGAAGCCAGGCTCGACAAAGATGGACAAATGATGGAAAATGTGAGTCAAAAAACTTTCTTTTTAATATTTAATATGTTTATACATTGAAAGTTAGATTTAGAAACTTTATTTCTATTTGATTGTCATGTCTGCAATATAAAATAAATTTAGAAAATAATATAATTGCATTGTGAGTGAATACTTCAATTCTTATACTATTTCTTAAATTTCTTTCTTTTAGCCTGTGGTGATAAGAAGACCCAAGACTGATCGATGTATTTGATTATTACGATACTGATGTGTATTTTGCATTTATGTATATCTATTAAAATGTAATTCATGTATTGAAATGTATTTTTAAGTTATTTTATTAGTAGAACTTTTGGAGGAGTTTAGAAGAACAGAAAAACAGTTTCAGACATCAGCACCAAGTAAGTTTTTTGAGTTTTTTTTAGTTTGTATGGCTGCATGAGTGATTGCTCTTTTAACTATCCCTCACCCCTTCCAACATACGTACATCAAATACACTATCATTTTTGCGTCTCCGGCACCAATTGTCATATCTGCGCCATCGTATACCTCGCGTTTCGGTCCGCTGTCTTCGCTGCACATGATCATATATTACATATTGACATACACAAACAGCACTCCTCGATTTTTGTTATCCCTTTCCGTACGTCTGGTTTCTTGTGGATTTTGGTTTTCTCTGACTAGGTGGGTCTCTAGGGTTGATTACTTTGTTGTTTGGTTGGTTGGCGTTGGTTGGTTGGTTGGTCGGTTGGTC
The DNA here is from genome assembly GCF_964340395.1 of Glandiceps talaboti. NCBI lineage: Eukaryota > Metazoa > Hemichordata > Enteropneusta > Spengelidae > Glandiceps > Glandiceps talaboti. Next base: position 20,265,525 of record NC_135564.1, on the reverse strand, counting down.
GGTTGGTTGGTTGGTTGGCAATGGTTCGTTGGTTAGTCCTTTGTAGGTTTTACATATTTTTCACTTGCTGTCTATGGCCTTAATCTCTCATACCAACACACATAAACCTCACAAACCTCTGCCGTGTCGCCGCCATCTCTATTACTGCCGTGTCGCCATCTTTATTTGCCATCACCGTTGTGCGTCATATTCATTACAACAATACAATAAAGTCCCCCATTCATTTTAACTTTCTGTATGTATGTTTGTATGGTTTAGAGTTATAATGGCACATTCCATTATAACTCTTCATATTCGCAGTCAAGCATGTGCATGTATGTTAACCCTCTCCCCCCCCCCAAAAAAAAAAGTATGTGTCCTTGTATGGTGATTCAAATTGGCAACAAAGAATTGCTTGGCAGCGATGACACCCCTAGCATTGACTAGATAATATGGATTTTAGAGTAATCAATTTTCAATGCGGCCTAAATTCAACTGCATACAGAGCTCAGTACAGAGCTATCAAATATTTAATCCTCTTTTTATCAGGGGGGTGGGTTGGCCAATTTCACTACAAACATTCAAATTAAACTCTCAAATCCAGGGGACCATATAGCCAGAATTACCATACGAGTATGACTACATTCTCAGTCTAAATAATTGTTGGCATAAAATTGCTACTAATGACAGTGAATTTAAGGTACTGTCGTCTTTAGTGTATCCATGGCAGTGTATTTCAAGGCAATATCTATTATATGGTACGTCTACAGAATATCAAGTATACATCACTTACACCTAAAAGCTATGAATGGTAAGCGTCATCTAGAAGTTCTTTACTTATCTTTGCTGTTCATCTACAATTGATCTGTGCTGTCATGAACACAGATGAAAAGTGATGTAGCCTCAAATATTCATCTGAAAGTTGTTCAAAAACTGATAAATTTTCATCAAGTCTTCATCAAAGACAGTCTTCAATATTTCAACTTACTAGCCAAGTCAAATTCAGAATTTTTTATGACAAATATGGCCAATATTTTGTAATCATTGCAAAGGTCACAAAACAAAGCAATGACAAGGTCTCAAAGCTCATTATAAATAAAATGGGTATTAAGTCATTTAATTTAGGTTTCTATGTATTAAGCTACCAGACTGAGCTAGTGCACAAAATGTGAAGTTTGACATTTGTGCCAGGCTTGGTTGAAATTGGTCTATGCATCTCTGCTGTATACTGTGCACTATGATTAATGTTTGGCTATTTGACCTTGAAGATACAGGTCGAGGTCAAAGGTCGAGGTCTCAGAAAGACCATTATCAATAATATGGATATGGATAATATAACACTCAAAGTGGGTCACTATTACACTTCAATACTAGCACCCGGTATTAAATAGCACTATTGCAAGAAATGTGGGAATTGAATACTAGCATCCATTATTAAATGGCACTATTGCAAGACATGTGGGAATTGAATAATAGCACCCGGTATTAAATAGCACTATTGCAAGAAATGTGGGAATTGAATACTAGCAACCGGTATTAAATAGCACTATTGCAAGACATGTGGGAATTGAATACTAGCAACCGGTATTAAATAGCACTATTGCAAGAAATGTGGGAATTGAATAATAGCACCCGATATTAAATAGCACTATTGCAAGACATGTGGGAATTGAATACTAGCACCCGGTATTAAATAGCACTATTGCAAGACATGTGGGAATTGAATACTAGCACCCGGTATTAAATAGCACTATTGCAAGAAATGTGGGAATTGAATACTAGCACCCGGTATTAAATAGCACTATTGCAAGAAATGTGGGAATTGAATAATAGCACCCGATATTAAATAGCACTATTGCAAGAAATGTGGGAATTGAATACTAGCAACCGGTATTAAATAGCACTATTGCAAGAAATGTGGGAATTGAATACTAGCAACGGGTATTAAATAGCACTATTGCAAGAAATGTGGGAATTGAATACTAGCAACCGGTATTAAATAGCACTATTGCAAGAAATGTGGGAATTGAATACTAGCAACCGGTATTAAATAGCACTATTGCAAGAAATGTGGGAATTGAATACTAGCAACCGTTCATGTTGTACTTAAAAATAGTGACCCCCCCCCCTGCAATTCATCCACAAAACAATCCCCCCCCCCTGACAAATATAAGAACACAATGTCCTGCCCATCTGTTGACAGGAAACACTCTTTTTGTTCACGCACACTGCATATATAGTTAATTTTACTTGTTACATTTTCAGTAATTTTAATTTTTATACTATTTTTTTATAACATTAGCATGGAACTATAACAAAACAATAGATGGTTACAAAGGCCAAAGAAAATGATTATCAAAATCTTGTGAAATTAAAATGCTTTTACTTTTCTAAGTATGAATGAATGAATGAGTGACTGTTGTTCTTATAACCCCCTCTCCAACCTACACATTTCAAATACTACCCGTATTTTCATCATCATCGCCATCAACTACCTCACGCCTCGGTCCTTTTTTGCCATCACTACGCATGACCACATATTACATATACACAAACGGTTCATCTTTTTTCTTTTTCTTCTTATTTTGGGTTGTCCTCAGGTTAGGTTAGGTCAGAGGGTCGGTAGTTTGGATTATTTTCACTTGCCTGGCTATGGACTTTCTCTCATACTTAACATCCACAGACACAAATTTCGCACTTCCACCACTGTCACCAATTTCACCACGTCTCCGTTTGCATTCATCATCTTCGCTGCGTCTTCATCTGCATTCGCCATCCTTCCCGCGTCTCCACCTGCATTCGTCATGTTCGCCCTGTGTCATATTCAAGTTATTTTTACACCAACACCAACACAAACTATAGGTTTTCATGTTTGAGAGTTATAATGGCACCATACCCTCATAACTCCTCACTATTGGCTGTCAAGCATTGTGAGTGTGTGTATTAAACTTGCCCCCCCCCAAAAAAAAAATAAATAAATAAAAAAATAAATAAATAAATAAAAGTAATAAATAAAAATAAAGGAAAAACTGTGGCCTATTGTATATAAAAGGGTATGTATGGCAACTCAAAGGAAGCGACAAAGAATTGCTTGGCAGCAATGATACCCCTAGCATTGACTAGATAATATGGACGTTAGATTCAATATTTCATGCGCCACATTTCAACTGTGCTCAGTGAAGTTCTACCAACCCTGTACATCATATCATTGGGATTAGGAATGGACAATAAAAATATCAAGGATCTAACGTTCAGGGGACTTTTTTGCCCGACTTGCCATATCATAACGGTACTCGGTATATACCAGTTAATCTAGATGAATGAAATAAATGAAATAAAATATACCATAAGTTCTATAAATAGTCTATACATATAATGACCAACTGAAAGTACTATCGTCTGGCTTTTGTGGCTGTCATTCAAGGCAATTTCTATTACATCTACAAGATATCAAGTGTACATCACCTACATCTGACGGCTTAGAGTGTTAAGTGTCTTCTCTAGGGTACTTACTTTTTATTATTCGTCTACATTTGATCATGATGTGTGATGATGATGAACGTAAGTGTAGTCTGTAAGGTACGCCGTGATGGGGCGCCCTCACACTTCAGCCAACCCCTCCCATGCCGGTGAGGGCGGAACGTCAGGACGTATCTTACAGTCTAACGTAAGTGACACACAAAATTAATTATGTATGCGTAAGAGCAAATGACACACATCTTATGGCAAATGACTAGCGTATGGAAATAAATGACACACATAAGGCAAGTAATGCACGTATGACCACAGGGGCGTGTAATATTTCTTAGATTGTTGTTTTCCTGGTCTACAGACTAGATATAACAACCTTTTGACTATATATTCCTACCTGTAAGTAAGGAAAAAACATTTCCGCCCTGGCATACAGCATCCAGGACCCATACCAAACATCGGAATATTCTTCTATCATAATCCACTCTCAGCAGTACAAGGCTTCGGATATATACTATGACGACATAGACCAGGGTTAGCAGCACAACACACGGAGAACCAGTATCCATCTTTGTTTATCGTTTGCTGGAGTCGCAAAGACAGTTTGAAAATGTATCACGCGTCATTTATATACCCAACCCAAAATGTTAGATTCCTGTCGAGAACCATGAACCAATCAGACCTAGAGGATCAAAATTTTCCTCTACCCCTCCAGGTGCACTTTAAAGGTGGTGGCAGGGAAAACTATTGTGTTTGTAAGACTAGTTGGTGTTGTTTGTTTCAAATTGGTCAATCACTTGACAGGGAGTACACGTGTTACATTTGACAAACAACCAATCAAAAGTCCAGAGTTGATTTCTCCACATTCTTTTATTTTACAGGAATACAAACTTATGTAACGTACACAGGGGTTGCACACAGTGTAATGAAGGTATAGACTGTAGCGTTCCTCGCTAAATGCGTGCAATGACGGATAAGCACCGGTATTGTTGATGAATTATGAATGTATGTGTCGACCCCCGTTTGAATGAAAGTGTAATGTATAAAATTATGTGAAAACCAGGACGTGGTGACGGGGGCTATTGTCTTGGAATAAGGTGTTGCATTTTGTTACCAATTACTCAACTCGTTGACATATAGTTTATTTATTTATTTCACGGAAGGCCGGCAAGTCCCATTTACAGGCTCCTAAAAATGAAAAATTCAAGAATACAAAACACACAAGCATATCAAACAAACAAAACTAACTTAATGCACATTAAAAACACATTACGAGGCAAATATATAAAATCAATATTGTCAGGTGGACAATCTGGAAAATTAAATTTGATAAATTAAAGTCAATATTCAAAATACTACAACAAAGACCACCATACGTTGTTATACATGTACATCTGTGAACGGCACAGTGTTTAAAAACATTAAATTTACTGGCATCAGGTTTGTAAACTTTCTAGTTCTCTGATCCGGCCTCTGTGGAACTTTAAAATGTAACTTGAAGAGAATATACGGACTATCATAAACATTACTTACACACTTGTAAAAGAATACCATGTCTAAGAACATCCTCCGCTGCGCTGAGAGGGGATTAGCAAATCGAAAAACCTGCATAAATGTGCATATTGTGACGGTTAAAAATGATTCCGTTTAATGAATTTTCCAGAACCCTGGGTATATATATATATATGGTAATACACTAGCATAGGACCTGTAATTTATGTGATGAAAAAGTGACCTTTTGGTGAAAAATGTAAATACAAAAACGTCTGGCCAGATTAATTTAGATAGGTGTTTTATTTCTTTCCTTGACACTATTCTCGAGTTTCACTCTCAGACTCACTATCGAATACCAGTGAAATTAAACTATTTCCCTCCTCAGCATCATCAAATGCATCTATCTGTACTAAATATTGTAAAGCATTTAGATGTATGCGTGGTGTTAAGTGTTTTTTCATCAGTGAATGACAGTTAAAACCACCACATCAAATGCCTTGGATGACTACTTATGGTGTCTAGTTGGGAAATAAACAAGATTATACCACATGTGTATGATTACATGTATGGTCAAAATGTTTTATTTTGTTTTGTTTTCTAAAAAACTTCCTCTACAACTACCTTAGATAACCATGGTAACAACAACCTTAGATAACCATGGCAACAACCATAGATAACCATGGTGAAAACAACCTTGCTTGACATATACTCCGCCCCCAAACACACACCCACGTGCGCGCGCGCACGCGCGCACGTACGCACATATTGCAGGATGTTTAGTATATGCAAGGCCGTAGCCTGACCAAATTGCCAGGGGGCAGAACTTTGTCTTGGTGCAATCATGCATTTAAAATTTAGAAAAGTGGCTAATTTACATAAATTTGCATGTAATTTACATACTATCTTTTTCAGCATACGCAGTAAGGGAGCGATCAGTTTTTACGGCCGGGGGTGGGCCGGTAAATCAGAGGGGGGGGCACCTCAATTTGGGACTCAAAGAAGGGGGGGGTCATCATTTTTACGAGGTGAATTAAGGGAGGGGGTGGTCACCTTGTTTTCAACTAAACAAAATCATGAGCCATGCTCCTGTACTGCAATGTCCATACATTTAATATCATAACTGGGCCAAAGCCCCTAAGATCGCACAGCTGGGTAGATTCATTTGTGACCGGCTGCCTCACAATGATATCATAGCTAGCGTCCTTGGCGTGGCAATTGCACATCATACATAGAACTTGCATGTGTAGTCATTGTACCGCAATACATCCTTGGGTAAAACCACCAAAAAAACATCGCTTAGTGTATAGGACACGCATGTGTACTAGTCATTGAGCCACTATGCTGCCGCTTGTGGGTGCTGTGCAAGCTATTTAACAAAAAATGTATGTTCCTAAAATAAACCATAAACAAATAGCTATAAATATACATTCAAATATAACAAAAACTCTGTCTCTTGATACATCCATTCCAATACATATGGTATGGCTTCACAACACTGCACCATGGCCACCTTTAAGCAACAGTTATTTGTTAGAAAATTGACTTCTCGCTATTGCACACCATGAGTTGCATTGTGTCATCTTGTGGTACAAAAAGTTGCATGTGTAGCTGTACATGTAAAACATAAGAAATGAAATACCTTAACATTTACTGGCTCTAAAATCTGTTCCTCCATTGACCTGAACATGTTGAATTGTGTACAAACATATAACCAATTTAGGACACTTTGAAATAATATGTGGCAAACACTGTGACTGAAAGTGCCTGTCACAGCCTGTGTCTAGATATTGGATATTCAATGTCCATATATATAGTTATAGTCTAGTTCCCATACATTTTTGTACATATAATGTATGATAACTACGATCATCTCCATTAGAAGTTCCAAATTGATTTATGGTTGAGATCAATAGTTCAATGCAGGATAAAAACTAAATTCTTTTAGTGAGGGGTGGGGTGAGAGGAGGTCTTTTATAGTGAAATCTTGTTTTGTACACCAATACAAACATTTCTAAAAATGTCAAATTGAAAAATGGGAATAAAATTTGTTATGCATGGCCCTAAAATACATTATTGTGCCAATAAAAAAGCTATTTTTTCCTCACTACATACTGGCTTTGTATTCATAGCACTACATGATACTACATACTGACTTGAAATTGATTGTGCTGTCTGCAACAATTTTACCAATTTAGTTAGAAGGGGTGAGGAAGGGGTTTTTTACCTACTGATCTCACCCCTAATATGTTGATTTATCATACATGTACAAACTATTGAACTGTTACTTGGCATAGCTATAGTACGAACTACATGTCTTATCAAAAATATCTTTTCTGTGTTTGTGTTTCACTTCTTCTCTGATACCTGTGACCATCACCAAGTTTAATACATGTTACCAGGCTACATGTGAAACCCCCTTTTGTCTTGCTATTGTTTTACACCATAAACTACCAAGAAAGAAATATATTCCAAGGTGAACACAATATTAATCGGATTCTCAGAGAATATATATTATGTGAATGACTGATAAACAAAGTTATAAACACAGACTTGTTTGATGATGATCTAGTAAAGGGCTATTTACTGTAGCCAGAACTTCTATAGTACTGACACGGTGCAAAGTTTTGAGGAAAATTAGATTTTACATCTCCTCTGGAATATCTAGTATCCACATTGAGTGACTGTATACTGAGTGTAAAATGTTGTCAGCAGATCATAATGTTACATTTCCTTGGTATTAGAGTGTATTTATATTCAAGGCTATCATGTTGCCAGCAATATACTGGGCAACATAGCCAGTAGTAAGTGAATTGAGTTAGTAATCTAGTTTAGAAACTGCTGTAGTACAGAAAACATTTTTATGACATTTTTTAATTTCTATTTTGAAACCAATGACATTTATCACATTTCATTATTCAAAACCTTTCAAAATTATCAGCATGGTCAATGAATGGGGGGGGGGGGAGTGGAGTTTTGAGTCAGTGCCATGATTAAACTGAACAATTATGAACAGGACAAACAAGTGCCTTGAGGAGTGCAAACATGTACATTTATGGAAAGCCGCAGTTGTGTTAAGTCTAAAGAAAACAATATATAGACTATATGATGTGAACATATCTTTATATGATGTAAACAATTCATTATATGATGCAAGTACATCATTATGTGTGACAGTTACGGACATGGGTTTACAAGTATATTAACTCCATTTATAATATTGTACTTGATAATTAGCTGAATTAATAAATATTGATAGTTCACTCAATCTAAGAGATATCCTAGAACTTTTGGTTACTAAACCATGAATATTTTGTATGTCCATGAACAGACAATCATACTTTTCATAGGGTTCCTATCTAAAGAGCTTTATACATGTGAAGCAATGGATTTGGGATAGCAATTTACCAGATACACTTAAAATTACTGAAAATGTAACATGTAAAATTAACTATGCAGTGTGCGGTATTATGCTTTGAGAATAGAGTGTATTTTTCAAGAACAAAAAGAGTGTTTCTTGTCAACAGATGGGGGGGGGTCATTGTGTTTTTTTATTTGTCAGGGGGGTTGGTTGGATTGTTTTGTGAATGAATTGCAATGGGGGTCACTATTTTTAAGTACAACATGAACAAAAAGTCACCGGCCCACCCCTGACCGTAAAAACTGATCACTCCCTAAATATCATATATAAGACCAGAAAAAAATTTAAAAAGCTGGTCAACGGGCAACCTAACCCATCACATTTGGTAGGTAGGTCGATTTCATTTTTTTCACAATGCTTGACAAGGATAAACAAACCATATATAATGATAGCAAAATAGTTCAGGTCGAGTTTAAGGACCGGTCAGTTTCTTTGGCCTGGGGGGGGGGTCCGGTGGATTGGGAGGGGGGTCACTCTGTTTTTGAAATTGGCAGTAGGGGGGTCATGTTGTTTTCAGAATTGAGGATGGGGGGGGGGGTCATTGTGTTTTGAATTGTGATGGAAGAAAAAAATCCTTTTTCTACAATGGCATATAGCCATGTCTGAAATGTGGTACATGTCAATATTTGTTCTTCTCCCTGTTTCTTACATGTATTCTTTAATATTACTTATTAGTTCAACTTCAAGCATAACTATAAATATACATATACATGTATTACCTAGCTACCACACCACATGGACCCCCACATGAGGTGGACATATCCCAGTCTCAAGTTCTTCCCCTTACTGTCAAGATGCTATCAAAGTATATTTCAAAAGTATTTCAACCCTGTGTAGTTGCTTTTTACATGTTGATGCTATCTTGTAAAGCTTGGAAATTATTGTCTGAAAGGGTCTGAATAGTCTCAAAATTGACTTTTCAGAGTAAAAAACTTCCAGGACTTCTAGGGGACACCCCCTAGGACCCCCCATAAGAGATATACATATTTCCTGCCCAAGCTTTCCTATACCTTTCACTGTCAAGATGCTATTAAACTCCTTTTGGAATGTATTTACCTTGTGTAGTCAATAATTATAATAATGATAGTGCTAACCCGGGATCTTATAAAGTAGATGCAAGACAGTCAAGCAGTCCACACTGAGTCACGATCAAAAAATACCTGTCATGTGAATATCATATATATGGGGGGGGGGGGGTCATCATGTTTTACAATTAAGTGATAGGGGGGTCAGCCTGTTTTTGGTTTCACAGATAGGGGGGGGGGGGGTCTGTGACTTTTTGTCGGCCCAATTTAAGAATCCACCGCAACCCCCCCCCCCAGGCTGAAGAAACTGACCGGTCCCTTAGATAGAACTTATTCAGTCAGCTTGATACTATCTCTTGCAATTTGTCTGCATAGCTACAGTTAAGAAATGTACATAATTTACTGTTAAACAAATGTTGTAGCTCCTCTCACCTTCTCAAAAAATGTTAAGCCTCGCCAAATGACACTCAAGTATTATTTTAGCCACCCCTTCTTTCACCTACATTACAGTGGAGATACAACCTTGTATAAAATTACTTGTATATGGTACAATGATGAGTCATCATCAAGTCATCATTGCCTTGACTCATTACATAAAATTTCACTCTCTGTGGTATATTCAGAACAAACTATTATCATGTGTTACACTAATTTATAGTAAATAATAACATAATTTCGGTACAATCATTTATGCCATCAGTGCTATGGATTGCACAGTTGGCGTGGTTAATTTCATCAGCACAGCACTAGCTTATTCTGATTTAAAATTCGTAGCTTCAGTCACCAACCCAACCCAACCCACCCCCACCCGCACCCCCAACACGTTCTGTCTCCGATCTTTGTCAATCTTTCGCGCTTTCCCAAGTAAATTTACAGTACGTGTAATTCTGTGAACACCGACGAAGTGGTACCTTTTGATTGGTGTATAGTCTATGACGTCACACATGTCTGTCACGTCATGATTGCCCTACGTGCGTATTGGAGTTCATTTCACCGGTAGACGTATGTGAGTGTTCTATCGTCGTCTGTGTGACTGTATATCGTTCTGTCGTTTATTCGTCAAGAAGTACAAAGTAACAAGACTACAACAATAAGGTAGGTTTATAACTGTGGTTCACCACGATCTGTGATCATGGATCGTACCCAAAAAGTCATGGATTCATGAATTAACACCAAATTTGATTGTCAAATAGTACTTCCGGTAAGACTTCGTAACACTTTTCAGCCGGTGTCGTCGGGTCGATGATGTAACCCAAGGTACTGATTGCCCCGATTGTCCAACTCCATGCTTCTTATTGTCAAAAGAGTTTCAAATACATAAATATGATCACTAGAAGCCCGGTCACCTTGAGCCTTGGCCACAGGCATTTGTTTCCCGAGTTATGTCTCAGAATATTTCTATCAGATTACAATAAAATGTCGATAATGTCGTTAATATTGACGTATTTAGCCAACTATATATGAAAGGGGTAAAATTTCACTTGTTTCTGTGATCGCGCAGGTTCACTCACCGCGAAAGAAGACACAAAAATACAATGTTTCCATCAGTTCAATGAAATTGATTTTTCATATATTTTAATATTTTGAAAGAGTTGTGCAAATTATGAATAATCTGATTACAGTAATCAACAATTATTCCATAAATATCAACTGAAAGGGAACTGAAATATAATTATATATATTGTATAAAGCACAGTATTAAACACAGTGTTACCCATCTATATAGTATGTACTGTGTATACATGGTATATGTGATTATTGTGTCCGGGGTATCACTTCATTTACATAAAATAGTATTGACATGTAGTATACAAATTGTCACCACATGTAAATCAGAAACAGAGGGTCTCTCCAATGGCTATGGTCAGAAGTATAGCAGTATCATCAAACTGATAAATTACGACCAATGGACTACTTCTATTTCTCATTTGAAATCTTCTCCACATCTAGCATCTTCACCTACCTTGAAAGACAACACAAATGTAGACCTTACTTCTGAGAAAGGGTGTTGTACTTACTATTATGGTAATTATGAACACAGCTGTTGGATGTTTCAATTTGGTATGATAGTAACATAGATGCATTAGATCTTCTAGATCAATAATGGTACAAATTTTATCAGCAAGTGACCAGCAATGAATGTTGTAATCAGAACACCATTCAATTACTGTCCCTTGCACCAATCACTACTGACACAATATCCAACTTACTGTACTGGGAGCCATGCCATCTCTTGAAGCACACAATCCGTCTGTAAAATACCTAGAATTTTAGCATTCATTTAGCAGTCGCTGTCCTATCAGGTCCCCAATTATCAGGTCCCCGGGTTATATAGCTGAGTTGACTATTAATTTAGTCAATGATGGCACATGAGACTTTACTTGTGTGTCACACAAAGTCATGAAAGTCTTTAATTCTCGTTTATTAGTAAGGCTGTATATATGTGTGTATATTATGTGTATATGTGTATATTATGTATATATGAATGTATTATGTGTGTATAATATTATGTGTGTATTACATGTATATTATGTATACTGTAGTGGTAGATTTATGTGTGATGCAAATGATGTGTGAGTTCAAGAAATATGTCGTGCTGACATGAACGTTGGTGGCTCACTGTCTGTAGCCCAAGACTACCGGATGGTACATTGTAATTTGTTGCAGTCGTGGAGCGTGTTCACCCATACCACTTTCCCTGACACATATATTTAGATGAGATCATTGGAAGGTTGCAGACATAAGCATTTGCCCTAGGGTGACCTGTTATGAATTGTATCATGTTTACAAATTTAATAATGTCAATCCTTCTATGATTACAGAAAGAAACAAACATTAACAAATTAAGATGTCAACTGAAAAAGTGACAGGATATGAAATAGAGACAGGTGGTAGCAAGTTTTGGAGGAAAGCCAAGGAGGATCCCTTTGTACCCATTGGTAAGTGTTGAAGAGATTTTATAATCAGAATCAACTGCTAAGCTTCTGAAGTTTTCCTTGTTGTAATGATGGTATCACCTCCCCCACCCCCTCATAGTACACCATCATGGGTGACACTGACATGGTCCATGTCAGTGTCACCCACATTTTAAACATTTTCTAAAGACAAGAAGAGGGTGACTGAGTATTTTAATTTTCATCATAGACACCATTCATATGGCAGTATGATGCAACCTAAAAATACCAGTGACTATTGTGTATTGCAATATACATAATATACACAATATACACAATATACACATAATATTAAAACGGATGAAAAATACCATCAACCTCAGCAGTGAAATACTGGGGAAAAAAAGTTTTCAAAAGATATTCCAGTACTCCCAGTCTGACTTCTGATTCTGGGCAAAAATCAACTTCCAAACCCCAGGGTTCTGAACAGGCAACCGCTGGTCACAGGTTAAAAAGCTATCTTTCTGAACAGCTCACCAAGTGGTCAAAGTATACAATCTTTTATCTTGCCATTGCAATACCAAGACATTCAAAAAGAAAATATGTATGTTGTTTGACCCAGGGCTCCCCAGCATTACTTTGTTGAGATTGCCTCCACTACACTCATAAATAGAAACTTCAATAGACAGTAGAATCATTGTTTACAAACTATTATCAAGTATACTTATGTATGTCCCATTTATTACTTGCACTTAGAGTGTGTGTGTGTGTTGTGTGTGTGTGTGTGTGTTGTGTGTGTGTTGTGTGTGTGTGTGTGTGTGTGTTGTGTGTGTGTTGTGTGTGTTGTGTGTGTGTTGTGTGTGTGTGTGTTGTGTGTTGTGTGTGTGTGTGTGTGTGTGTGTTTGTGTGTGTGTGCATACTAATGGATGGCACTATGGTGCATACCTACATACAAATGAGGGCATGGTCGCTCATACATGAAAGCGTGTGATTGCACCATCTTTATGGATTTTAGCTATTTTTGGATACACATATGTAATAATAACAGAACCCCATGTTATGTGAGTTCCATTGTGGGTACTCAGGGATATTTGCACTCATGCTTGAAGTTTTTCTCATGAAAATACAGTCACAGAGAACACTGCAAGCACTCTTGTAAATACCCTGAGTATGCGACATTTGCACTCACACATCATGGGGGGGGGGGGGGGGGTTCTGTCATATTACAATTCACAAAACTGATGCTCATTCCTCTACTTTGTGTATCCAGGTATTGCTGGTCTCCTGTTAACCGTTGGATGGGGAGCCATCTCATACAGAAGACATCGGAAACAAGGGATGTCCACGTCAATATTCCTCATGAGATTTCGTGTATTTGCACAGAGTGCTGTCGTAGGATCCATGACAGTTGGAGTGGTCTATCATCTTTATAGAGACTATTTCAAGAATAACAAAGCTGGAAAAAAAACATCCTAAAAGAAACAAAAACTTACCAAAGGATCAAGCCTTCATACATGTACATTTTTAGTCTGATGTTTTAGCAGGGTAATGCCCTTGATGAAAAAGGATAAAGTATTTTGTATTTAATGACCTGTATTGTATTTAAGATATTTTTTAAAATACGTACAGAGGATATAAAGAACAAGATGAAGTTGTTTGCTGTGTTGATTATTTATATGAGAGAACCTTCATTATGACACTTCAAGCATGATGATTGGCTAATTCAAGTCTCTTATCTTCAATCCTATTTGCTAACAAATATCACATGATGTAATGCATAGTTGGGATTGGTTAGAGTTCTTCCAATCATTTGAAAGTAAATTTTGAAGAGGCTGACCTTGATTATGTAAGTTTGTAATTATGATGGAAACATAAAGATGGACATAAAGGGAAAATATTATGACAAAGACAAAAAACTTTGGAATAGAAATGCAACTACGCTTGTATATGAATATTCCCTGGCCCTCAAAAGTAAAGGGACAATTTCAAAAATTTACATTGATATTTTACATGACAAGATCAAAGTGTCCTGTCTAAGTTTGTACAAAATTTGGGTTTATGTTAATATGAGAATTGTGTCAAACTACTCAGGATTTGTTTGTAAAATGAACCCAGTTGTGTTGAATTTAAAGATTTACTTGTTATAGGTAGTGCTTTGCCCAATCAAGCCTGTACTGATAGCAGGTATGTCATGGTATTCAATAGATATACGTAGGGGAAGACTACATGTAGTTTGATTGGTCAGACTTGACATGACATCATTTTGACTGTGATTGTCAGCACAGCCATTACTATGTACTATGAATACAGGCTTGTAAATCAGAGTCTGCCTGTAAACAGACAATGTTTTACTTGCACTATGATATCTCAGATATTTTAAATCTCACCAAGTTTTAGTAAATGACAATTTGACTTTCAAAAGAACAAAGGATGTTCATGACATAAAACCAAGTTTCAAGTAACATTGAACAATGTTTTGTGTAATGTAACAGACTTACTCCATCTGTAAGCAGGACTACCATTCGGGGTGCTCAGTCATGTAGTAGAGCGCCACCAATGGTCCGTCTGTAAACTATGTTGATGAAAATGTTACATCCAACATATTGAGTAAGAGTAGTCAGTTTTATGACTACATTTGTAGAATCTGATGTACAGTGCTGGAGAACAGCTTTGAATTGCATAAGACTAAAATAAACAGAATATAAACACAGGTATTAAAACATTTTTTCGGTAGTGCTGTTGTTTTTTTATGCTTTTTTTAAAATGACAACCTTGGTCAGTAAAGTCAACAAGACTAAATTGTCATATTTTGATCACTGATAATGATACACACAGTCCGGAATATTTCTCCATCAGGATAATTATCCTGATAGGGATAAAGACATATCTTGATTGGGTATCTGGGTTAGGATAATTGACCTTTGAAAGTTATGGTGCATGTAGCTACAAAATGGTGCATATTGATAGAAGTGTGTATGCTTTCTACTCTCAAAGACCAATGAAAATGTCAGGGGTTGAACAAAGATTGTCCAAATGTCAGGGGTTGGACATAGATTGTCCAAATGTCAGGGGTCAGACATAGATTGTCCACACATTGATATATCAGGGGTCGGACATAGATTATCTGAATGTCAGGGGTCGGACATAGATTGTCCCAATGTCAGGGGTCGGACATAGATTGTCCACACATTGAAATATCAGGGGTCAGACATAGATTGTCCAAATGTCAGGGGTCGGACATAGATTGTCCAAATGTCAGGGGTTGGACATAGATTGTCCAAATGTCAGGGGTTGGACATAGATTGTCCAAATGTCAGGGGTCGGACATAGATTGTCTGAATGTCAGGGGTTGGACATAGATTGTCCAAATGTCAGGGGTCGGACATAGATTGTCCAAATGTCAGGGGTCGGACATAGATTGTCCAAATGTCAGGGGTTGGACATAGATTGTCCCAATGTCAGGGGTCGGACATAGATTGTCCCAATGTCAGGGGTTGGACATAGATTGTCCAAATGTCAGGGGTTGGACATAGATTGTCCCAATGTCAGGGGTTGGACATAGATTGTCCAAATGTCAGGGGTCAGACATAGATTGTCCACACATTGAAATATCAGGGGGCGGACATAGATTATCTGAATGTCAGGGGTCGGACATAGATTGTCTGAATGTCAGGGGTCGGACATAGATTGGCTAAATGTCAGGGGTTGGACATAGATTGTGAAAATGTCAGGGGTCGGACATAGATTATCTGAATGTCAGGGGTTGGACATAGATTGTCCAAATGTCAGGGGTTGGACATAGATTGTGAAAATGTCAGGGGTCGGACATAGATTATCTGAATGTCAGGGGTTGGACATAGATTGTCCAAATGTCAGGGGTTGGACATAGATTGTGAAAATGTCAGGGGTCGGACATAGATTATCTGAATGTCAGGGGGCGGACATAGATTGTCCAGGACAACTTTTCAGTACATGTGCTTGAAAAAGTTCTGAAAATATTTTATCTGAACTAATGTTTTATTCGTGAATCTTGACTGGAAAAACTTTATCCCACTCAGGATCACACATTGTAAAACCAATGATATCGGTCAGCAATGTAATTCAAAATTGTTTTATCACATTAGGGCTAAATATGGTAAGTACATTTCATGGTGTTATCCTTATTTGGAGATATTCCTGATTGACACATACATCACTCATGTCTAAGGATTTTGATGAGACAACAACTCAATGTATAAAGTGCTTTTAATGAAATTACTTGTAAAATGAGTTGCTGAAGTGTTATAAAAATATATCTTGTACAATACGCTGTGAAAATATCTAACTGCTGTAAAACCATAAAGCTAAAGTTTGCTGCTGGAAAGTAAATAATGCCTAAAAAAATAAGAAAAGAACACAAATTGGAAAGAATACAAAGTTAACTGGAACAAAAAAAGACTTAGGTATAATCTTACAAAGTCTGTAGGACACACCGTGTCTTGGCACCATAGCAACCACAAGAGAAGGACAATGAGGGTGGAATGATACGGCATATCTTACAGTCCTAAATCTTACATAGTTTGTAAGGTATGTCATGACAGTGTGCCCTCACACATCAGTCAAGCCCTTTCACAGGAGCAGGTCAGTGACTGACATGATGTATCTTACAGTCCCAAATCTTACACAGTTTGTAAGGTACACCATGACAGTGCGCCCTCACACATCAGTCAAGCCCTTTCACAGGAGCAGGTCAGTGACTGACATGATATATCTTACAGTCCCAAATCTTACATAGTTTGTAAGGTACACCATGACAGTGCGCCCTCACACATCAGTCAAGACCATTCACAGGAGCAGGTCAGTGACTGACATGATGTATCTTACAGTCCTAAATCTTACATAGTTTGTGAATGTTACATAGTTTGTAAGGTACACCATGACAGTGCGCCCTCACACATCAGTCAAGCCCTTTCACAGTATCAGCTCAGTGACTGACATGATGTATCTTACAGTCCCAAATCTTACATAGTTTGTAAGGTATACCATGACAGTGCGCCCTCACACATCAGTCAAGCCCTTTCACAGTATCAGCTCAGTGACTGACATGATGTATCTTACAGTCCCAAATCTTACATAGTTTGTAAGGTATACCATGACAGTGCGCCCTCACACATCAGTCAAGCCCTTTCACAGTATCAGCTCAGTGACTGACATGATATATCTTACAGTCCCAAATCTTACATAGTTTGTGAATGTTACATAGTTTGTAAGGTACACCATGACAGTGTGCCCTCACACATCAGTCAAGCCCTTTCACAGGAGCAGGTCAGTGACTGACATGATGTATCTTACACTACAGTCCTAAATCTTACATAGTTTGTAAGGTATGTCATGACAGTGCGCCCTCACACATCAGTCAAGACCATTCACAGGAGCAGGTCAGTGACTGACATGATGTATCTTACAGTCCTAAATCTTACATAGTTTGTGAATCTTACATAGTTTGTAAGGTACACCATGAGAGTGCGCCCTCACACATCAGTTAAGCCCTTTCACAGGAGCAGGTCAGTGACTGACATGATGTATCTTACAGTCCTAAAATCTTTCATAGACTTATAAAAACATACACTGCAAATAATAACAAATAATCACAATGTGAAATCTTGTCAGTTAAATTCACTTTTCAACATTGACATTACTTATTTGACTGATTTTATCCTAAAAGGTTATTTTACAAAAGTTTCTTGAATTTCTCAAAATCAAGTCTGTTATCACACATGGTAACATTTTCATATGACCATAATGGTTGCTTTCTTTTCATGATTTAACTTGTGTATCTAAATGTATACCATCCTGTACTTTGATGGTGATTTGTTTGTAATACTGTACACCTTTCAACTTGCCAATCAGTTGGTAGTCTAGTCCAGGTGTGTACTTCAGTCAATTCTAAATACACACATGTTGTGTAATGATGGAAAAATATTCTGAAAAAATCGTAAAATTTTCTTGTACTGAAAACAGTATTGAATAGAAATTTGCATATGATTCTGAATGTGACTTTTTTATCATCTCAAGCACTAATAAATATTTTACTTGTTTGTTATAAAATCTATCACTGTGTTTAATTAATTTATCAAGTTAATTTTCATATAAATATCCTTTTCATATTTCATCTAAATTTTCATCACCTTTTCTAACATCATTTGCAAATTTCATCATACTTGACCTTTGCCTGCATGATTGGACAGCTTTCCTAACTGTATTTCTTATTATATTATGATAAGTACACGAAAGAGATTTTGTCATCATTTTCTAACCAATCAGAATGGCCCTTGTAAAATATTTCATGTCATACCTTGCATTGACCTTTGACATTGAAATCCTTCATACTATGCGTACACCATAGAGTTTCACTCAAAATCCTGAACTGAACTGAGTTTTAAAATATTACAATAATGAAAAATTGCAGAATTTGAAAGCATTCATGACGAATCAAGAATACTAAAATCTTACATGATCATAGTTTCACTCAATTTTTTTTTTGACATATAAAGAACTAAGGAAATAACGCCATGGATAGTCTAAAGGCTATCTTGAGCTTTGAATCTGTTCACCATGTCTAAAGTAATGAGAAGTCATGAACCAAGAGTTGTTCATAGTATACAATGCTGTGTGGGTGGCTTTGTTTGAATTTGAAATTTCGTCTCAGCTTGTTCCTCTAGACATGGTGCAGGTTACCTTCAGATTCAAAGCCACAGATAGCCTCTAGACTACACCATGAAAGATAAGTGTGACATTTGAAGTATTTGCATTCTTACAACGAGGAAGGACCAGGTAAAGAAGTGGTATGTTGACTACCAATATTAGTTTGGCTGACACACATTATAGTTCATTTGATTCAAATAATTTCCTACTCTATACTAATATAGGATTTCGTTTGACAATATCAGAATTTGAATAAAATTACTGAAAAAATTGTGCAACTAGTATTTAAATAAAAATATAGATAAAATAAGATAAGCAAGTAATTCATTTACATTTTATGAGTGCTCAGCACTATATTTAGATATATTATGAGAATGATAAAATAATCATCTTTAGTTTTCATTTTACTATAATCTTTGTACTAATCTCCAATATATAACATAATTTGTTAATGAGTGCAATTATTATAAGTGTAAATGTGATACATGCAATAATTACACTGGAAAGGACATTGTCCTGGAATCTCTAATATTAATTCAGTAAATCTTAGAAATACTGCAATGTGCCTTGTACTTAATTAACCCTTTTATCAGCTCAAGGAGAAACCTAAACAGAATTAATGTGAAATGTAATAATATGTTGCTGTAGGATACAGCTGTGCATGATTTGATTAATTAGTTATTACTTCCTATTAAAGTTCATAAAAACTGGGTGCTAGTTCATGCATTGAGAACGGAACTTGAGGTATAAAATACATTCCAATATGGCACGTGTTGAATACTTGTAACTCTCTCTCTCAAGCACACACACTCTAAACTACTCATTATATGTATAAACACAATAATGTAGCAAATGTTAGACAATGTAGCAAAAGTTAGATAATGTAGCAACAGTTCATGGAGCAAAAGTTAATGTAACAACAGCTAATGTAGCAAAAGTTACAAAATGTAGCAACAGATAATGTAGCAAAAATTTGATAATGTAAGTACAAATATAACAGTGAAAATATAAAATATCAAAATATCCTTCAAAAGTCAAAAAGTTATAATGACTGTTAGCTGTCTTTGGTATTTTCCTTTTGATAAAACTAAATAAACTGCAATTCTCTTGGCATACACTGGATCTAAACGTAAACCTGTATTGTCTGTTGTAAAACATTTACACTATTAGCAAAAATGGCAGACATCAAAATTTGAAATGTACTACACACAAAAAAAGAAAAAGTTATGGCTTTGGACATGGAAAATTCACAAACAAAATGGCTGCCAGGCAGCCATATTGGATCGTATCACGACGAAAATGGATATACACATGTATGTCATAGAACACTGTCCTAATGCCAACTTTGAATGAGATCTGTTCAAGCATGTCTGAGTTATGGCTTTGGACATGAAAATTCACAAACAAAATGGCTACCAGGCAGCCATATTGGATCGTATCACAATGAAAATAGATATGCACATGTATGTCATAGAACACTGTCCTAATACCAACTTTGAATGAGATCTGTTCAAGCATGTCTGAGTTATGGCTTTGGACATGAAAATTCACAAACAAAATGGCTGCTAGGTGGCCATATTGGATCGTATCATGACAACAATGAATATGCACATGTATGTCATAGAACACTGTCCTAATACCAACTTTGAATGAGATCTGTTAAAGCATGTCTGAGTTATGGCTCTAGACAGGGAAAATTCGCAAACAAAATGGTTGCTAGGCGGCCATATTGGATCATATCATAAAACAAATTGACGTGCATATGTATGCCATAGTATGTTGCCCCTGTACCAAGTTTGAAAAAAATCGGTCCAGGCATCTCCAAGAAACAGCTGCGGACGGACGGACGGACACACGGACGCACGGACTCACGGACAGACGGAACCCAATCCATAAGTCCCCGTTCCGGACTTCGTCCGCGGGGACTAAAAATACTGAAGACAGTATAAAATTCTGCAGAATAATGTTCTTCTGGAAATTGCATTTTTATATTCTTGTACTTTTTGCTAAACATGAAGCCTCTGTAATTTCTTGATAAAATGCCGTTCCTATGGTCTAAGTTGTGATATCCCTATTCCATTGCTATGGTCTAAGTTGTGGTACCTTTGTGGCATGCATCATGCAGGTTTCACTATTTCAATATAAAGTCTATATTCAGCAGTGAGGAAATATTGGTTTATTTCTTTCCGGAACCAGCTGCTTTACGACTTATTTTCTTGGACTTGTCAATTGTCTTGGGAGGGGGTGAAGTCACTGCCTGGATGTGTCTTCCATACAAACTGCAAAAAATAAAGAAATTATCAAATTTTCAGTCTGAGAGGTGTCAAATAATTTGAAAGCAGTATCAACTGCATATTAAACCAGTAAGAGCTGAAAAATTACTCTGTGATAGAAACTAATTGAGAAGTATAATGGTTTGTTTCTGACACAGATATTTAACAACAAATATGGCTGTCATTCGGCCATACTTTATTTGGTCATAAAATAAAGTGGCATGCATGTCTCACATAGTATGCTACCTTCCTTTTGGTTGAAATGAATTGGTGCATGCCAGAGATATCTGGGTGAACGCATTCACACACTCATGCATGGATGGACAAACACACGGATGGACACAGAGGGAACCCAGCATATAAGTCCCCTCCAGGTGGCGCCCATTGGGGACAAATTATACAGACTTTAGCTCTGAAAGAAGGTGGGTTGAAGGGCCATGTTTCAATCCCAGGTTCTCACATTCCTGTTATCTTATCAGTGGAGCCATAAACAATACACATGGTTATTCTTTTATTCTGCACCAAACTTTTGTATAGGTCTCCTGGCAAACAACCAGTTTTAATACCTAGATTTTATTCCTAATGTGAAGTGAGTCTTCAATAGAGAATATAGTGTTTATGGTTCCAAGAATTAATCGGACAGTACAATATACGGTAGTTACTTTGGAATGGTAAATTAGAAATGAATGTGACATTATACGGTAGTTACTTTGGAACGGTAAATTAGAAATGAATGTGACATTTCAATTCATCTTCTTTAGATCTTGATCACGCAATGATTTAATTATTCATGTCTTTCTCCACAACTGGTGAAATAATTCTTGAAACATCTCCTTTTCATCAGATTAATTTATTTGGAATGTGAAAATGCTATATCACTATATGTACATAATCATATTTAGTCTATGGTCAATCAGTTCTCATAACATTTTGAACTACAGTCATACCTATCTTAGCAGCCACTCTCTCTTAGCAGCTACTTTGTGGACGTCCTGTACAATGTTATGAGTAAACCACTCTCCATAGAACAGCCACCTGTCTCAGGCAGTCAGTGGCCACAGGTAACCTGTCCCATTTGTTGGTAAAGTCATGTATTTCCATTACTAACATACTCTCTTACACAGTCAGTGACCACAGGTAACCTGCTCTATTTGTTAGCAAAGTCATGTAGTTTCCTTACTAACATACTGTTAAAACGTGGTCAGTGGCCACATGTAACCTGTTTTAGTTGTTAGTAATACCATGTATTTTCATTACTAAACATACTGTAACAACTTACTATTTATAAGTATCAGATCTGATGTAGTCAAAGACATGTCCAATACCAGCCTGGAACTGGTCAGCTATAGGTGCAGCCCATGGATTATTTTCACCTTTAAAGACACGCCTTTCTCCAACAAGATCAAGATTACCTAAAAAACATACACAAATTTATATTATTATGTATCCTTCATGACATCATCAAGTCTAAGATATTCTATCACAGTCTTCAAGAGCAGAATAAGAATTAGTTATCAAGTCTAAGATATTCCATCAAGGCCTTGGAAAGCAGTATAAGAATTAGTTATCTCAGCTTGTAAAACATAAACCAGTATAGGTTAAAGGCCTTGAATCTCTTAAGTTAAGAGAAATCTTGAGAATTGAAGCCACAGACAGCCTCTAGACTAACACCATCTCTCTCTCTCATGCAAAGCTTATCCTATTCTTTAAAGCGAATGCCAAATTTTTGCCAACATTTCATCAGTATTGTCAGGGGTGCACTACAATGGTCTATTGTCACATATCTTAGAAGACACAATGTTGATGAGATGTTGACAAAAAGTTGAGATTCACTTCCAAGAAATATTTTGACTGTGAATAGAAATTTTCATTGGTAACTATGAACCAAGAGTCTGTGAACATTCATTCTCATAATACTACAATGTTGAATTTCCTTGTTAAATGCCAGTGTTAATGTATCAGAATGATCTCAAAATTTGATTTCAAGTATGTATGATGTAACAAGTAAATAGCAACTAAGTCTTGGGGTTGTAAGTAGGAATGGTACATTACCTAACTCTGGTGGCAGTACAGTCAGTCTGTTTCCTTGGATGTGAAGTTCTTTCAGTGTTCGTAAGTCACCAATCTGTTTGGGCAGTGATGTCAAATCGTTGTCTCGAAGTGCCAACTGTGAAGAAAAACATCAAACATACTTTGAGACTAATCACACCTGTGCATCAAATAGTGCAGTGGTTTATGTTGATTGCTACCAATTGCTACCCATATATGTGTTGTACATACTCACTTAAACTTAGGATTAAAATTTAGGTAGGAAAAACAATTGTCACTCACAGCTATAGAAAAAGCTGACCCAGACAAAAGGAATGATCCCATATAATCCTTAGAGCTCTACTGATAAGATATCACTAATATGATAACCTGGGATTGAAACATGGCCCATTAATAAATTCAATGACCGAATCCTTCAGGTTTTTCACATTCAAGAAACAATTACTTGAATTGATATTGTGTGTACTATAGATGAGAAACTGTTATACAATACAGCTACACGTTTCTGTGCAAACCTAATGTAAAATTTTGAAAAATATGAAAAGAATGCTATTTTTAACCTTTCTTTCTGTACTCATTTATTGTAGAAGTTCTTTTCTATTTTGTACTTTCTCTCACAAAATCAGCCATGATTGAATTCATTAAGTTCTGCAATACATTACTACTATGGAAATCAAGCTATAGGCACACTCAGATACAAAATATAACTTTTGCTGTTGCATATGGTAGATTCTAGACGTGAGTGATAACAGTGCCTTGGTTATGTGGATATAATTACTCTGTAATCAAGATTATAGTGTAAACACTGAATGAGGTTGAATGTATGACCACTTTAGAAAAACTTATCATCAGAGATGGCACCCCACTGTGAGTGTAATTACATCAATGTCCATTGATAACTTATATCAACATGTGCCAACATTACTTTTAGTTGGTATCCATCGTAGTGTGCCTACAGAGTGATTTCCACAATAGTATTTATTAACTTTGCTGATTTAATAGTAGTTTGGATACTTACAATTTGAAGTCTCTCAAGATTGGAAATCTCTTCTGGTATGGTTTCAAAATCATTGTCACTAAGGTACAACGCACGAAGAGTTTCTGTCAACAAAAAGGATGTTATCTCTTTTACTTCAATGTTCTTTAAATTTCCAAACCAATGGTCAATGAATAGTCTCATAAAAGGTCTTACAAAAGTACATTTTTTTCGATCTTTTTTACTTTCCATTTATTTTATAACAATATAGTATCACATCTGGCATGTTCTCTATAAGTTCTATCTATTGTTAACATCCAAAAATGAGCACTTAATTAAAATTTGTGTGTATTTTTGACTTTCAACAAAAGGGCTTCATTGACTGCAATTTAAGAATGATGGCAAACCACTGTATGCTTTTTTGTCTCCTAATTTTCTTGCATGTAAAAGCCAATGGCCAATTAATATACAAAATTCATTCATTCGTTCATTCATTCATTCGTTCATTTATTCATTTGTTCGTTCGTTCGTTCGTTCGTTCGTTCGTTCGTTCGTTCGTTCGTTCGTTCGTTCGTTCGTTCATTCATTCATTCATGGCATTCATCCATCTGTAATGTGAGCAAACAATATATGCCACACTTGCATTCACAAGTCATGGGGTTCTGTTATATACCTGTAGTTGAAAGGCCTGGGGTTGAAGGGTGGGAATGGGGGTTAGACAAAAAGACAAGTAAATGTTCATATTTATCTGTTACTTTTCATATATTGGTATATAACTACATCTATTAATACAATTATGACATGCAAGTTTCTTGGGTTATTTCACGAAAAGTCAAAAAAGTATTCCAAAATGGATCCAGGTAGCATCATATACGGCAATAGTTTTCAATACATTTTGTAAACACTCACCTATGAGGAAGAAGTTGCCAGGCAAATTATGTTCATTCAGGTTATTGTAGGTAAGATCCAAAATTTCCAATTTAGGGAAAGCGCCAAACCCTCTAGGAAGTGTTGACAGTCTGTTTACTCTATAGAATAAAGAACAGTATGATAATGATAACGTAGTTATCACTATGGAAACAAGTAATTATCAACCTAAGACAGATACAAACTGAAACTGTTGTAATTGTATGTAGTAGATTAGACTCGCTCACAGAGTGGCTACACTTCCACTAAATTGTTCATTCATCAGTTTGACTATTTACTGTATTTGTAAGTCTAATCTCATTGTATGGTATGCCCTCAACATTTACTTAAGAATTTCCACAGACAGCAAAAACCCACTCATTGAGAAGCAGTAGTGGCTACTTGCACAGTATCACTCAGTATACCAGAGACACTGTCTTTCTATTACTATCCGGCATCCATCCACAATAATGCTATAGTTTTACTTTGTATCTATGCTAGTGTGCTGATGGTTGATTTGTTACAGTCATAACATATCTATCTTACAAAACAGACCCCAGAAAACATTGCAAAATTCAAAATTTACATTATTCTACAAAAAATTGTTTTACCTTTATCCAGGTTGTTTAATCAGAACTCACATCTCATTCAAATGAAACAAATATCAAATAATAATAACTTACCCAAGATTGAGTATTTTTAGATTTGGTAGAGTACTTAAGTTGGTTGGAACCTCCTCAATGTGGTTATTAAATAAATTCAAAGACTCTAGATTCTGTAACTCTGCTATACTTGGAGGCAACACTATGAAAACAAACATACAAACAAACAGAGAGGTGAAGATCTAAAAGGGCATCTTATCAAAGCTACCATTTTGGGGGTTATGGTAGTTCATTTGCATAAAAGGTATTTGAAGTATTGGGCTTACTGAATGGAGAGCAAATGTAAGATGACTCATTAATCTTGGCTACTTCATATTTAGGCCAAAAAAAAACCAGTTTCATATTGTCTTTTACGTTGATGTCAGTTTCTACATCCACAATTTCTTGTGAGACTTCACAATTTTCACAATTTTATTATTTTTTTCTTGTTGGCAGGGAAAAAGTAGGTGGGGGTCAGGTAACTGGAATCAAACAATTTTTTTAGGCCTTTGGGACCAAGAAAAGTCATTTTCACTAGTCTGGTGTTACATGACCTCTCTAAAACAGTTACAAAAAACTGACAAATCTGACTTACAAGAGGAGTGTTGTACACTGGTGTGGGGCATTCTGGGAAATGGACATATGTTAGCCAAAATTAGGAGCTTCAATTTTTGTTATCACAGCTGGCCTAAGCATTCATTTTTATTCATAATTTGCAAACAAAAAGATTATTGTATTTAGTTATTTGAAACTGACAAGATCTTCAGCAGGAGATTATCTTCTAAAGAAATTTGTTATTGTGCTTATATCTAAACTATACAGCAGTCAAAACTTACCAATAATTCTGTTGTGACTTAATGATAACTTTGTCAGCTGCCTCAATGACACTGTCAGAAAAGAAAGGGGGTAAAGTATCGGTAAATATTCCAAGTGTGTCAGGAAGTAGAAATAATTTGAATAAAGTCTTTCACTGATTAAATCTTTACACTTTAAGGGTTGTAAATATTATTACAAAAGTTGACTCTGAGTTTGTCAGTAATTATTGTCTTTCCTGTGATAATAGAATTCATAGACTTATTTTGGTGTTACTATATACCTAGACATTCTCAAAGAATGAACAGATGTACTGAGTTTCTTGAGATAGTAACACCAAGAAAAATGTCTGGGCTAGAAAATAGTCATTCAAAAAAGCACAGTTTCATATATACATACATGTTACTAGTCCTGCTTGCATACGGAGGAATTCGGGACTCGATTCTGACAATTGTCCCTCCTAGTCCTGCTTGCATACGGAGGAATTCGGGACTCGATTCTGACAAGTGTTTAGAGTCAAGTCAGTAATACAGACTCGTGCACCGTCATGGAAGCAGGACTAACATATTACATACTAACGTATACTAACGTATGTAATATATATATATATATATATATATATATATATATATATATATATATATATATATATATATATATATATATGAAACATAATAAATGACTTTGGTAAATTACAAACGGGAGTGCATAGTCTAAACAACTAAATTATACCACTTTATTTCTTGTATGATATTACATGTACCCATGGCTACACCAATGTTTAGTTTCGACTAGGTCCGTCTACAACTGACCTCTGCTCTGCTGGATATCAATACTATAGTGATATACTGGGTCGTATCCTGAGATCTTATAAGTTATACAGATGTATTAATTTCAGTATTTCCTATAACCGTTTGAATGACCCTTAATACGATTAGCTAATGCTTCCACAAGTATTGACTTGATTATGTTTGAATAACAACTCTACTCGTCTCTTCAAAGTTTTTTTTTTACTCAGAATGGAAGTCTCATTGAAATGTCACTTGTCAAAATATTACATTATTATTTAATTTTTCACTTACACAGCCCAGGGATGTCCATAATATTGCTGATTCCTTTCTCAGTGAGGTCCAGTTCTTCTTGATTGTGCTCCTTTGCATCTTCAACATGTTTCTTTATGGATTTTGCCATTTTCAGGTTCAAATAAGACAGGAAAACAATTGGAAGAAAAGTTAAATGTCTGGAGTGTCTGAGAGGATATGGATCGCACCCTAAAAAGCAGGAAGTAAACCGGAAGTGCCGGCGAACAATTTTTTGATATTGTTATTCTGCGCTTGCAAAATGTAGTGCGAATTTGTTTTACTGAGTTTCTTCTAATACTGCGAAATAGTTCCGTGCTAGGTCTAAAATCGCAACTTTAACTAATTTTTGTTGGTGCAGTGTGCATTTTTTGAGTTTGAAGAGGGCGAAAATATATAGCGCAGCATTTTGGTAGATGTTATTCGGCTACGGAAAAGTCACGCACAAACTGCTTCAAACATGGTAGGTAGTACATTCGGCGTTCTTCAAATTCTTTACATTCTACTATTTTTGTGCAAAATATAACCGTTTTATGCATATGGCAATGATACTTTTATGTTTGTTATCAGGTTATGTTTCTAAAACCCCAATTTTAACGCCTTTTATTGTCTGAAAGGGCATGACTGAGTGTTCGAGTTCCTCGGAACGTGGCGGGTCGGGACCGGCGGGTCATGCTGTTGCCTCTCTAGTCAAAGTCTGTTAGTGTTTAGTTACATACATGATAGTCCAAGGATGCTTACGAGCTGAGTAAGTGGGATGGCGGTTATTCGTCACCCCGGAGTTAAAATTTACATGCCTTCTGCTAGCATTGTAAGAAACTGGGTTAGCTTTACGTTTGACTTTTGTATTTTCGCGTAAATTAGTCCTATCAGTGTATCCAGACCTCGTGTATCAGTATGTATCTATCTGATTTGAAGACAAAATGGCGAACAAATGCACGCACGTACAACGTGATCAATTTGAATGGATGGGAAACAAGTCAGTGTGAGTGAAGTTATATATTAGTTGTAGCCGTGACTGAACAGAAAGTTTACGAAAGTAAGGGAACGTCTGTGTCCACATGTAACAAAAAAATACCCCGTTTCCATACATGAAGTGTTACCTTCCTATGTGTGTATTAGTATGGCACACATTCGATTCAGTTCCTTTCCACAGATATGGAAATATTAGAGGGCTAGCCCTACGTAGTTGTATGGCTGTAGTGTACTTGACTCTATATTGATTGTTGTCACTCCACACAGGGTTGATTGACAACAGTCAGACTTGAGTCACCGACCCACCATGTCATGCAAGCAGGTCCAAGATTGCAACACTAAGTCTCAACAAGAACATTTGATTTGTACTGCATTGCAAGTAGCATGTGATATTCAATTTCAAATACAGGAACTGAATGTTGAAAATGAAAATTGTAAAGATGGTAAAACATACCTTTTTTAGACACGACATTTTCAATTATTCCAGTTCAACATAAAGACCTTTGACAGTGGTGAGGGTATCTTTTGACGTTGAACATAAGCTTTCTGTATCACCCTGGTTATTCATTCCTTCTAAATCCAATTCTGATGGTGTAGTACTTAAAAGTAGGTTGGCATTCAGTTGACATACCACCAGACACCTGCTAAAATAGCTCATCATCGCCACTGCAAGAGTGCTGTCTATAAATTTAGTAAAGAACTGCAGTGTTTTACTATGTATTCCCACAAGTCAATTTGTTTGACATGGCTTGTCTGTTGAAGTAAGTGATTTTGCATTGAGTGTGTACTTTGCACTTTATGATGTTTGATTTCCATATATATAATTGTAATGTAATATATGGAGAGAAGTATCAGTTGATTCCATGGAACATAAATTGATGGCGTGATGGCAGGCAGCAATGGTGACAAGTTATTTAGATGGGAGGATAATGCTATTTTTTCCATACTTTAAAAATATTGCATAGTAAGAGTTAACCAATAGGCACTCCCTCTGTTTCTTTTGAGTATGACTCATTCCTTGTTGGATGTAGAATACATATAGTTACGGGTCTATCTATTGCATTGTGTGTTTTTTTTCTGAATTGTCAGCATTTATTCCAGTCATGTCAGAATATTTATCCAGCATAAGTCAAAAAAGTTATTTATGGTCACTAGTGTTACATATAAATGGCAGAAATGATGTGACTATAACATACTATGTTTACATGTACTGTTGTCATATTGCATGTATATCCCAATTGACTGTACTGCATCCTTGGTGGTCACAAACAGATGGTCAGTGATGAGTAACTGGTGACCTCTACATTAATTATCTTGTCTTTTATTTTACCATTACTCACATTCCATTTCTAGAGCTGTAAGATGTGTATGTCTGTTATTCAATGTCTTCAGCCATGGTATTAGTCTTGCTATAAGACGTTCTGGCTTTCTTTTGATACTATAAACGAACGAAGTTCTCAGTGAGGGCTTGCCATGCATAACAGTATGAGTGAAGACTTGTGTTCGGGTCAGTGGATGTTGCCCTAGGTAGCATGGTTGGTAGTGAGGGCTTGTTCCATCCTCGATAGCGATGTTAGGTCGTGTGTCGTATTGTATCGGAAGAACATCCAAAGTCTAGCAGATACACTACCACCATGGGATGTGTATGTCTGTTATTCAATGTCTTCAGCCATGAGATGTGTATGTCTGTTAGTGTTAATATTTAATTGTGTAGTGAGCAAGCAAACATATCCTTAAACATTTAATGCCAATGGTTAACGGTATGGGTGAAGTCTTGTGTTCGGGTCAGTGGATGTTGCCCTAGGTAGCATGGTTGGTAGTGTGTCTGTCTAGAGTTCAGATAGTCCTGTGTTAGAGTCCCTGACCCAGAAAGCCTTTCTCCTTGTCTATTTTGCAAGAAGGAAAACTGAGGCATGTATCAACATATGGAGCTTGCGGTGAGTGTTGTAGCTTGTGGTTTGGAAGGGTTTTCAAAAAAAAAGAGAAGGATGGAGAGTGTAGTACTCTGTAGTACTAGGGTCAGTGGAAACTGGTGTGGGTAGCATGGATGATATTGGTAGTGCATCTGCCTCTTGAACATTACTCAGGCCACCTTTTCTGCTTGACTAAAATAAACTCCTCCATGAGAATGAAAATATGGCTAATTTAATTTCAGCTAATTTGATTTTTCCTCTGTGTATCCACAGTATTCTGGACAGACAATGGCAGGGAAAGATAATTGTGTGGATGATGGTGGAACACCAGTACTGTAGTACAAGGTAAATACATATCATATTACCATGTGCAGTTATGATTCCTCTCTAGATGAATTCCTACATGTATGGATTGTCTTTTATTTAGATATGTATAAATCTTGTGTGAAATAAGGAGTGAGAATACCATAGGGTAAACATTAAATGTAGTAAATTATTGGAATGTAGACTCCTATGTGTCTGGTTGCATGTATGTACATGTAAGCCTTCGTCAACATTAAATGTAGTAAATTATTGGAATGTAGACTCCTATGTGTCTGGTTGCATGTATGTACATGTAAGCCTTCGTCAACATTAAATGTAGTAAATTATTGGAATGTAGACTCCTATATGTCTGGTTGCATGTATGTACATGTAAGCCTTCGTCAACATTAAACTGAGGTTTAGTCTTGTCCAACTTCATAAATGCCTGGTGCCATATTCTGGCGTACTGGATACAAGAAAACTGTTCATTGTACAGTGTTCTCCCCAGGTTTTGTTGATAGGATATCGGCTAATTAGCATAAATTAGCATCAATTTACATATAATTATACATTCCCGAAAAATCAAAGTACATGATAATAAACAAGTAGTACATGTACATGTGGCTAAAGGAAAGTTGAAGGCCAATTTATTACTTCAAAATATTAGCACCAATAAGAAACTCATAAAGCAGTGTTATTGATTATTATTGTTAGGAAAGCTGAAATTATTTAAATCTTAATGTCCGCAGATAAATTAGACTTTCGAAACACGAAAAGTTTGTGTACAGCTACCGGCAGACATCATGTTAGTCCGAAATCTCGTGATACACGAGACTTACTATACTTCCCTATGGAGGACTTCAAAAACTCGCGATAGTTTGTGACGTCATGGCCGCCATATTGGAAAATCCATGCTTTCATCGTAGTCGTACGATGTATCAGTCTACAATGTCAAACTACTAACAAAACGTGTTTTCAGGGTAAAATTGAACATGAAACTGATAATCGGAGATAACCTTGCCACTTTATCGAAAGGTACATTAGTCTGTTCAACTCTTTTCACGACATTGAAGAATACACATGCTGAGTCTTTGGTTGAGACATACTCGGTGTTATTACTGTCACTCATAGAAAATTAACTAGACACTGAATGTCAACTTCATGCGTTTGTCGAACTTTTATACTTTATAGCAAAATGGCACGGCATCGTTTGATTTTATAGTTGTCAAAATCTGTTAGTTCCGACATGCTTCTACAGTCGAACCAACGTTACGGATGGGCCGGTTTTGCCTTTGTTTTACCGAAAGCTGTTGTACCGCAGTGTGAATCACCATTAGCGGGTTTACGCATTTTATTCCTATCGAAAACAATACTGACTGCAATCTTCAATGAAATCTGTCTGGTAATGGTAGAGGGTTGAATAGTCGTTTGAATTAATTAGACACTCTTTAGTTTTACTTGCTGCTTATGTGTAAAGGATCAATACAAACGTTGTGAAACAACAAAGGCGTCAGCTGACCGATTGACAGATGAACAATATTTACCGAACCCTATTCAATCTGATAGCGTATCGGGACAGCTGATAGCGTATCGGCGAAAATTAAAGGATATCGGGCCCGATACGCTAAAACCCTCTGCGGAGAACACTGATTGTAGAAACCAGTCTTTCATGTACGTGTACATGCAACTACAAATGCCAGTAAGCAAACTTGATAGAGATAAATTATAAGTGTGATTAAATGTTTAATTTTTCTTAGCGTACTTAACTATTAAAGTTATGGACTGCTAGATTTGATCAGGCAGTAGATGTGTATGTTTTGATCTTGGCAAGCAACGTAAGCACATGTGGACCGTAAGATTAAAGATACTTTCAACTTTGCCTATTTAGTAAATACATCATTACATGTACTCTCCTTTTCACTCTGTGTATAGTTGTAAATGTGTATTTCTCATGATTTACAATTCAATGAAAGGGACTTACATGGTTCATCCACACAATTTTGCAAATAAATGCCAGATTTCTTACATGAGTGTGACAATACAGTTTGATAATATCAGTTGACTGTTGTATTTTATGTTAAACGTAGTTAAATATTAATGAAAATAATCTTCCCATATTTTTGTCCAGTCAGTGCCCAGACAAAGGAATGATATGCAAAGTTAAGCATTAGTGTCATGTCACTGATGTCTGAGTTGGTGTATCTGCTCAAGTATCAAGAAAGGTTGGTCAACTTCTGTCAGTATTAATATAAACATATCTAATAGAGAGGTTTAGATACACGTTAGAATGTGTATGTGTATTGGAGCATTATTGTGCAGGCATACACGTAATGACAGCATACAAAGTTGTGTTTAGTTACACATTCAGAACATAAACATGACAGACAGTGGAATGTGCACATGCACATTGACATCTTCTGTCCAGAAGGCCACACACATGCCTTTGTTTTCTAAACATGGCAATATTTGTTGGTATTTTTGCCATTTTTCCTGCAACTACTTGAATAAAAAACCAAACAATTAGTCCGCAGTTATGTTTCTGAACTTTAGTACAAAAATATACAACATTTAATTGAAGAAAAATGACAAAACTTAACACATATTACAGTTATGTGTAGACCACCATTTTGACATAGCATTATCTGATGCAGAACACGTAGATTGCTTTGAATCACATGACTATGATGCTACATGTATAGAACACATAAATACATGCATCTACAGTGTTTTATTTAAGGGCGGTAAGTAGGTAAAATCTACCGGGGTTCCCACATCATTTTTACCGGGGTTCCCCACCAAAATTATGATACATTGCATGGGAAGCACTACCAGTTTTACCTCTTTCCCCCTTTCTGTTACCGGGGTTCCCAAACCTTAGCAAAAACACTGAATCTAAACCTCTCTATTGGTGCAAGACTACTGCCTTATTTGAAGACACACTAAAGCCTAATGATTAAACTCCTCAACTGGAGGCACATATTGGCAGAACTTCCAACTGATTGTATTTATTTTCAAATTTAAGTTATTTTAGAATTTAAGTTACTTCGGTATTTTTGATTTTCTGTGTAATTTCTTTCAGTTCAATGTACCATTTTTGGTTTATTGTACCGTTATTTCTTTTAAAGACTTCTTTTTTGTTGATTTCCAAAGTTCAAAATTATTTTTCTGTCAGTTGAAAGTTCTTGCCAAGCCAAAGACAGTACATGATTATGAGATCTGAAGGCTTTCAGTTCAACTACATCAAATATAGATACAAAGCACTTAATGATAACCAACAGGAAAGTATGCTGTACTTTTTTGACACTTTCAGTATGGTCATCGTCATTTAGGTACTTCAAAATGTAGCATTCCTTACTTGTGACAAGTTGTCTTACAGTTCTTTTCGGAGAAGCTTGCCCAAAGCTGTTAAACGATTTATCAAGATCTGTGAGCCTGATCGCAAGGTTTCATGTTGAGATAGACACAAAACATAACACACAAACATCACATCACATACACAGGTGGATTCTTTATTTAGTTAATGATATAAACAGTAAGTGCATAAAAGAAACAGTTCAGTTGGCTACTGACCATGGATTTTGTTTGCTCATATCTATTGTAATTGTAGTAGTATGCATGCTGTTACTGTTTATATCATTAACTAAATGAAGAGTTGATGCAGTGTAAGTGATGTGTGTTTGTTATCTTTATGGTGTCTATCTCAACATGAAACCTTGTGATAATGCTTATTGTTCTTGATAGTTCATTTAACTCTTTCACCACCATTGGCCTCATGGGATTGTTTGTGTTCCACCAGCCCCCTCACTAACATAATGTGAGAGTGAGTGGTATGCAATCAAACTGATATAAAAATACTCAGAGTTGCCTATTTTTTAAAAATAAGGTATCATTTGAATGGAAAATAAATTTTCTACATCATAGATGCAAATTCATACAGTCAACTATCACACACACAACCGAAATATGGATTAAAGTAATAAAATATTAATAAAACAAACACAGGTTGTTTATTCATTGACATCAGAAATAAACAAAATATTTATGTCACAAACAAAATTCAAAATGCCAACATTTAAGTTCCTACAAAACTTCTGTACACTGGTTCAATGGTCAAAATTGGCGAAAATTTGGCAGAAAATGATATTTTCAGTCGTATTAAATTTGAATTAAAATAATTAACGGCTCAATAATCCGTTTATGACGCTGCAGTCCATCCCCACTGGCATTGAAAGTGTACTAAAATATCTAAAGTCATCGCCTCAAGACCATCTGAAAAGTGAGCTTCTGTAAATATAATTCAGTATTCGACAAGACAGCAAAAAATTATCAACAAATTTATTCTCTAAATCGGTAAAAAATGTCCGTAAGTCGGTAGTATCGGCGCCAAAATCGGATGGGCAAGGTAGTGGTATTTGCCGACATGCACACCGATCAACGGAAATATGCAGCTAGCATTTTGAACGTATGTTGCTGTAACGTGATGGTTACATAGAGAACACTGAGTTCATACAGCCACCTACTTGTAGTCAAAAATGCCATCCAAGTCGAAATTTAACAGAATTTTTCACGAACAGAACCGTTATTTACATCGTAAACGATGTAAGGGGAGACGATTTTGGCTGCGGCCATGTTGAAATTTGAATTTTTCCTTAAAAAACGCACGCTAAAAATCCGATGGGAAAATCGTCAGATCGTGCGTAATCTACCCACCACTGACCAGTATAAATTGAACTTGTTTGAGTATTATTCATTATGGAACATTACCACAAAGGAATATGAACAAATTAATTCTTTACATCGATAAAAATTGGTCCCAAAACGATAGTATGGGCGCAGACTACGGGTCAACAAGTTACGCATTTTGCCGACTTTCACTACGACACCCGTAAATTCCCCGTTGGGAGATAACACGAACTTAGCGGTACTTCTGATGCTTGTACCGTTCCCACGACCAACTACATATATTCAACGATGTATTTCTGGTAAAATTCAGTGGAAATTTCTTTGGACGGCTGACAAATTGACATCGTAGGAGATGCTATGAGAGCCGTTGGTTACTTCCGCCATGTTGAAATTTGATTTTGTCAGCGAAAAACGCACACAAAAATTACGATCGCTCGTCATTTCGGTCCTATTTCTAAACCGTTCACTTCCATGTGTTCAAAATGGCAGACAAGCAAAACATAGCTAATACGCATGTGTGGAACTAGTTATGGCAGCAAGTTTTGCAGCAATAGCTGCCGTTTAACGGCATAACTGCGAGATAGGCAAATCATGGGTGAATGAACTTTGCCGTCCCCATATATGGGGTACTGGTGGGCGCCTTAGCGCGTCCCCATATATGGGGTACTGGTGGTGAAAGGGTTAATAGCTTGGGCAAGCTTCTCCAAAAAGAACTGTAATATCAATTACCTGATCTGTCATACTATAGAATGATAGAAGAGGCTATATTTATTTTAGCCATTTCTCTTCAGTATGCTGAAATGGAAAGAAGACATGGGCTCTAACCATCAATGAAGAACTAGAGCCAGATGTCTGGACTCCCTAACTCTTACGGAAAGAAGACATGGTCTCTAACCATCAATGAAGAACTAGAGCCAAATGTCTGGACTCCCTAACTCTTACGGAAAGAAGACATGGGCTCTTACCATCAATGAAGAACTAGAGCCAGATGTCTGGACTCCCTAACTCTTACGGAAAGAAGACATGGTCTCTAACCATCAATGAAGAACTAGAGCCAAATGTCTGGACTCCCTAACTCTTACGGAAAGAAGACATGGGCTCTTACCATCAATGAAGAACTAGAGCCAGATGTCTGGAGTCCCTAACTCTTACAGGAAAGGTTAGTCACCATTCTGTTTGTATCAGTGACCAAATTTAACCACTACTTCCATACAAGACTTGTTTGATTGGTAACATGATTGTGAAAGTCTAATGATTACAACCCCTCAACTAGAGGCATATATTGGCACAACTTCCAACTGAGTTACATTTATTTGGTATTTTCTTTCGTAATTTATTTTTTGTTGAGAATATATTTTTTAATTTCTGACAGTTTTGTTTGTTTCAGTTCACTGTATCATTTGAGTTGCCGTATTTTTTGTTTACAAATCTTTTTATTTTCATGTAAGTTTTAATTTCCAAAGTTCTAATTTTGTTTTAGTTCAAATTTGTTTTGTATCAGTTGAGTTTTTGCCAAGCCGAAGATAGTACATGATTATGAGATCTGAAGGCTTTCCTTGGGAATATTTACTCTCATAAAATTCTCCTGTCGTGCAATATTGACATTCAGTTTGTATCTTATCTTTCCTCTAAGTGAAAAAGTTCTTTAAACATCCACAGTAATGATGGAACTTGCTACACTAAAAACAACACCAGAATAGTTCAGAAAAGTATCTTCTTACCACAGCTGACAACTCATTGTGATGAACATTCAAAGTCAACCGTAAGTATTGAAACTTTATATAATATGTATATTAATCAGTGTTCTCCCAGACGAAGTAAAAGGACTCCTGGTCTAATTTATGAGTACCATCTGATGTAGGTTGTAAAGCTATGCCATGACAGGGCGCCCTCACACTTCAACCCTGGGAGCAAAGCCACTGAGAGCCAAGGGCCACAACCGATCATACCATCGCCCTCTTGCTAAAATAATTATCATAGTTCAAACCTCTCCATTGTAATTGGTATACATGTACGTAGATTGTGTCCAAACAGTCGTCAGACTCTAGAGGGCACTGTTTTCTTGTCCAACAGTACCTGCAGTAGATTTCTACCATCTTGGTGTGTCATAAAAATAATGGCACTTCATTTTCTTGTTTGACACCATAACTTCAACTCCACCTGCAATTATTAGTAATTAGTATAGGTACATGTGAGAATAAGTTGACCTCCTATGTTAACCCTCTAGCTATTGTAAGTATCGACAATCAATGATAATACTGGTGTCTAAGCCCCCCTTGTAAATATAACATTCCAGGGAGAACACTTTATAAAAGGAGTAAAAATTTTATGTATATTACAAACTGAAATGCCCAATGATGACAATCCGACGCGAGCAGAGTTTGTCTTTATGAATCATCTCTCACTTTGTCTCATTTCTTATCTTCCTCAATTCTTATTTCTTGTCTTACTTATTCTGATATCTTGCTCTTTCTGATCTGTTCTATTATCTATTCTTTGAAATTCTCATTTCCTTTGCAGTGTATGCTGTACTATTTTCAGTTTCACCCTCTTTATCATTTGCCTTTTTGTTTTTGTTTGCTTCTTCTTGTCCTGAGAGATCTCATATTGATAATCCATGAGCAAAATCATAGGCTGAGGGCATATACACAATTCAGTAACTCACATTTGTTTTATTTCATAGTAAGATCCAGTTCATTGTTTAAGCTGTAATTGATGTGACTGTGTGCACAGTTCTAGCCTCAGAATATATGTATCTGTGTAAACTTAAATTGGGTATTTTTTGGTGTTACATCTGTCATTACAGTATTGAGGAGAATGTACTTAGATCTGCATGGCCTAATTGTGGAGGCATGATAAGACGTCACATTAACTGACTGATTACTGATAAAATCACCCAGGTAGGTCTAGTTGCATGAAAGATTTGAAGTCATGATTTATTGTCCAGTTCTGATTGTATTTCTCTGTCAAGAGGCCACTTTTACAAGCCAAGACAGTCGTATTTTAGTGACAGGTTGACAATCTATCAATGGTGGTTGATATGAATGGTTAAAGTCTGTGCAAAGACCTATGCAGTGTTTTATATTCGTACACTTTCAGTATACTGTTGTTGTTTTTGATGTTCTGTGTTTACAGTATCTTGCAAAATGCTGCAGTGCATTGCTACTTTTTAACATCTCTTGGGTCTTGACAGCTCAGTAATTAACGTTGGAGTTAAGAAATGTCTGATTTTTTGGCAAGTAAATCATAA
This sequence comes from Glandiceps talaboti, assembly GCF_964340395.1. Classification (NCBI taxonomy): domain Eukaryota; kingdom Metazoa; phylum Hemichordata; class Enteropneusta; family Spengelidae; genus Glandiceps; species Glandiceps talaboti. Next base: position 20,226,699 of record NC_135564.1, on the reverse strand, counting down.
TTTGGCCAAAGAATTCACCTTACTTTGAGGTTCAGATCGGCTTCGCATCTATTTGAGTTTGTACAGGTGGAATTGTAACAATTGTTTTGCAGTTAAACAGCAGAACAAAAAAATATCAGAAACAGAAAAAGGGCAACTCAAAATCAAAACTAATGCCAGAATTATTGCAGCTTAAGTCATACTTACTCTATTGTTACCATCAATAAACTTAAACACAAAAGACAGATCAGGTTGGATCATATGAGTAGTATAGTTTGCTACACCCATCAATCAATACTTTACAAGTGTGTACCCTATTTCATTATTTTCCAAACTTAACATTTTGATGTACCAAACATTGCACTAGATTTCATTTTGCAATAAGATCAGTTCAGTGTTAAACTTACAACTATTAATGTACATGTGTTCTGATTTCTCCAATGCTCATATCATGGTCCCCACCCCATCTACTCCTTAAAAAACCTGGCTTCCATGACTGACTTTGAGCTTCCTAAAGAAATATCAGTGTGTAATTCATGTTTTTAATCACATCTTCTATTTTGTTTCTAGATAAAATATACTGTTAACTGCAAACTGTGACTGGGATGCCAACATTATGACCCGGTGTAGACCTTAAGATGTGAACATAAACCTGTAAGTATGAAGAGAAGACCATGTATAAAAACATATACATGTACAATTACATTATACAGATTGGTCCTCAACTGGTGATGTTTGATACAGATATGCCCAATGATGACAAATTCAGATGCGTTATGGCGAGGATTTGTGGGAATGAATCCCCTCCCAAAACTGGCCTCTTCCAGTTCTGATTATTTTTATGAATTAATGCTGTCATTTTGTTTTACTTCTGCTAGTTGTTTTATATGTTCCATAATATCATAATTTCATGATATTCTATATTATTTCCCGTTCAATTTTTGTTCACATTTTTGTCATATTTTATTTATGTTGATAGATTGGTTCAGTTTTGAGAGAATTCATTTTGACAACCGATGAACTGAATAGTTGCCCTGAGGGTATAACATGTATTTCATCACCATTTCACCACCAAACATTCACTTGAAACACAATGTCAACTTGGATGATAACCAAATGTTTTCTTCACATTTTACTACCTATTACCAATTTTACTTGGGACAAGTCCAAGTTGATACACTGAAACAGTTTTGAAAGATGTTAATTTGTCGTTCAGCCTTCAATATCAAATGAATACATAGAAACATTGAACACATTTAAAGGTCCACTTAGGAGTAGGATTCCAATCTAGGTGTGAAATGCAGGTGTTTGGCAGAGATATACAAACAAGCCGACTTGGAAAAAAAATGATGATCCAATGTAACCCTTATTAAGATAACATTAATGTGATGACCCAGGACTGAAACATAGCCCTTTAGGGATGATCATCTCACATGTCACACAAGCTAAATAAGTGAACTTTGTTGGGGGGTGGAGGGTGTTCTAGTGTCAGTGCAATTGCTGAATTTCATTTCACACTTCTAACCAAATTTTGATGGAAAATTTTCACTCCTTTAATGATAACAACTTTTGTATTTACTACTGAGATGTTGACAAGTTAATTAAGATTTACTTGTAATGTGAGATATGGTGCTGGGTTTCTGGTATCATTTTGATGTGATGTGGCCGCAACAGTTTTCATCATAGTTTACATCATATAGTTACGTTTGACGTCATACTTGTAAACGTTCATTTAGAGAGAGAGAGAGAGAGAGAGAGAGAGAGAGAGAGAGAGAGAGAGAGAGAGAGAGAGAGAGAGAGAGAGAGAGAGAGAGAGAGAGAGAGAGAGAGAGAGAGAGAGAGAGAGAGAGAGAGAGAGAGAGAGAGAGAGAGAGAGAGAGAGAGAGAGAGAGAGAGAGAGAGAGAGAGAGAGAGAGAGAGAGAGAGAGAGAGAGAGGGAGGGAGGGAGGGAGGGAGGGAGGGGGGGGGGTGACCTAAATTAACGATGTTCATTTGTTGAGCATGTGCGACATTGAGTGATCATCCCTAAAGACCCATGTTTCAATCCTTGGTTCTTGTATTAATGCTATCTCTGTATTGGAGCCATGAAGATAACATAAGTTCAGTCTTTGGTCACAACTGAGTGTTTTATGGCTCTGCCAGACAACTGATTGTCTCAATGGCCATTACATAGAACATGTTTCATTCTTCATCTTCAAACATTTTATGTACAAGTCATTGGAGATGGTTATTATTCATTTGTAAGAATTCAAATCACTGAAGTATGATATATCAGATGTGAGTGATAACAATTATTGTTGAGGAAGAAGAAGACTACTAATGCCATATACATTGCATCATAATCTCATTTCAGAAGACTGCAGTTACCACTACACAGAGTGTAACAATTGAACAGACATCCCCTGGAAGTGGAAGTGACTCCACCTAGTCTGTTTCAGAAACCAGCAACACAGGTAAGGATATACAAAACAGTATAGGAATGTAGGTACACCTATAAATCACTTAGCCATCTTCATTATCTGTAACAGTCATTTTGTTGGTACTTTGTGTACTGTAAAATCCTTAGATCTTATCACCATTTGACCAAACATTCAGTTGATAACACTGGTTTATCAACCAAAACATTCAGTTGATAACACTGGTTTATCAACCAAAACATTCAGTTGATAACACTGGTTTATCAACCAAAACATTCAGTTGATAACACTGGTTTATCAACCAAAACATTCAGTTGATAACACTGTGGTTGTATCAACCCAAACATTCAGTTGATAACACTGGTTGTATCAACCAAAACATTCAATTGATAACACTGTGGTTGTATCAACCAAAACATTGAGTTGATAACACTGTGGTTTATCAACCAAACATTCAGTTGATAACACTGTGGTTTATCAACCAAAACATTCAGTTGATAACACTGGTTGTATCAACCAAAACATTCAGTTGATAACACTGGTTGTATCAACCCAAACATTCAGTTGATAACACTGTGGTTGTATTAACCAAAACATTCAGTTGATAACACTGGTTGTATCAACCCAAACATTAATAATAATAATGTTGGTTTCTTATATAGCGCTTTCCCACTCCGTGCTCAAAGCGCTTTACAATTATTACCCCTGGCTCGGATCAGAACGGCACAACGGCCCTTTAGTCTTCCTCAACTCCCCGGGGAGCATACAATCCATTGCAGCCATTTCAGCGCATAGGATTAAAGCCTTCACATTGCAACCTACATCCTACCAGGTCCCCAATTATACAGCTGGGTTTACTGAGGCACAGTCGTGGTTCAAATCTTGCCCAAGGACTTTAGCCACTCAGAAACAAACAGCAGGCAGCGACGGGGCTCGAACCTGCAACCTGTAGATTCCAAGCCGGTCACGCTAACCATTCACCCATCATGACTCCACATTCAGTTGATAACACTATGGTTGTATTAACCCAAACATTCAGTTGATAACACTGGTTGTATCAACCGAAACATTCAGTTGATAACACTGTGGTTGTATTAACCAAAACATTGAGTTGATAACACTGGTTGTATCAATCAAAACGTTTTCTTAAAATCTTAACCTAATCAGCGGCTAGTTCCTAATTCTACTTAGACATATATAAGTTAGTATACTGAAAACAATTTGAGGCACATTTAGAAAGTTTTTCTCCTACAGATTTCAGTGCTAGAGTACTTTGCTCATGAAAGTATTGATGGAACGAACACCACAAGCACACATTTAAGACCCCAAGTATGGATGCTGTGAACACCACAAGTACACATTTAAGACCCCAAGTATGGATGCTGTGAACACCACAAGCACACATTTAAGACCCCAAGTATGGATGCTATGAACACCACAAGTACACATTTAAGACCCCAAGTATGGATGCTGTGAACACCACAAGCACACATTTAAGACCCCAAGTATGGATGCTGTGAACACCACAAGCACACATTTAAGACCCCAAGTATGGATGCTGTGAACACCACAAGCACACATTTAAGACCCCAAGTATGGATGCTATGAACACCACAAGTACACATTTAAGACCCCAAGTATGGATGCTGTGAACACCACAAGCACACATTTAAGACCCCAAGTATGGATGCAACAAACACCACAAGTACACATTTAAGACCCCAAGTATGGATGCTATGAACACCACAAGTACACATTTAAGACCCCAAGTATGGATGCTGTGAACACCACAAGTACACATTTAAGACCCCAAGTATGGATGCAACAAACACCACAAGTACACATTTAAGACCCCAAGTATGGATGCAACAAACACCACAAGTACACATTTAAGACCCCAAGTATGGATGCTATGAACACCACAAGCACACATTTAAGACCCTAAGTATGCCACACTGACACTCGTTATAGGGTTTGGTGATATATTAATCATCAGATACAATTTTAATTTTCTTCCAGATCTCCAAAATTTGTTGACATCGTTGACTGGCTACTCCAAGATTTACAGAATGAAGACATTGCCTTGTACAAGTGTTGATCATTCACTGAAAGAAATCAACATAATTGGAAAAGAATTTACTGCATTGCTGTGTATATTAAAATTTAATATCAATTTACAGTAAGATGAAACATGTGTTGTGTGTTGAATGAAAGTGTGATTTATACTGTTGAACTAGTTTTGTTAAAGGACTATATTTCAATCCCATGTCACCGCATTATTGTTATCTCAATAAGGATTACATAGGATCACTCTTTTGTTCCGGACTAACTTTTTCTGTAACTCTGTCAAACAACCAAATTTGACACCAAGATTTTATTCCTAATCTGAATTGTCAGTGAGACTTTACATATAATACATTTAATGTATTGTGTAAATGGTACAGGTACGCTGATCTTGTCAGACCATATAGTAATAGTGCAAGTAATCAACCATAAGTGTTTTTTCTTTGCTATGGACTAGACACTATAGGTATTTTATTTACAAATAATGTGATGGCATACAATTTCTCTCCCTAAATCTGTATACCTCAAGGCATTTATGCACTCTCACTGTCTCACTGATGCAAGTGAACATATGCTCTAAAGACCTAGTTTTATCGGAAACAGAATTTTCACCATCTTTATTGATTCGCAATGTACACACTGTGACATTGACTGAACTAAAATTAGACTACAATATTTCAACTTAATTAATTTCTCATACTGATGTTTTGTAGAGGTCTTAGTTTGAATGTTTTCAAATATTGTCCTGTACCTTTGCTGGTTATGTAATGTGTGCATTTTGGACATCTCCAAAACAAATAAATGGAATGTAAGGCCAGTGACCTATGTCATTTGATGTAAACTTGAACTTACAATGTAAGGCCAGAGGCCTGTCATTTGTCATGTAAACTTGAACTTACAATGTAAGGCCAGTGGCCTGTCATTTGTCGTGTAAACTTGAACTTACAATGTAAGGCCAGTGGCCTATGTCATTTGATGTAAACTTGAACTTACAATAAAACTACTCCAGAATGAACCCATACCGATGTCTTTTGTATTTTTTACAGCTGATTTGACAAAATAATGAACAAAAATGTTTACATAGATGTTGATAGATTACTAGTGTTGGTTTCAAAGTTAGTCTCTAAGTTTACTTCATTTGTGGAAATGTACAGTAAATGACGAAGATTTTATGCCCAACCTCAGTTGGATACTGATAAGTAGTCAACGGGTTTGCCTGAATGAGAAGACAACTTTATACAAGGAGTTGTCTGCTTTTCCTTCACTAAGTCTTGTTTTCTTTTCAGTGATATATTCTCATCAGTTTTTTGTTTGAGTGAGTCCGAGTAAATACCTGCAAACTTTAACTGAAAGAATGCACATGTTCAAAGTAGAATTGCTATCATCGTAGCCCCAGGATTGTAGCAGCCATATCATCAAAAGATAGATGGGACTAGTATTTCCAGACAAAGCAACTAGCAAGTGTGTGCACCCTGGTGTTTAGTTATGATATTATCTCTAAACAAAGTCTCAGTGCTGTTGTAGCAAATGTAAGAGACAAAGTTGGACATGAAGGAGAGTAAATATATCATCTAAATTAATCAGACAAGACAAGTCATTTTAGAAAATATGTTATATATTGTCTTTCTTACAAATAATATCTTTTTATCAAAAATACAAAACACAATAAAGAATGTTCTTAAAAGTGAAATGGAACAGTTACTAACTAATGTTTGAAGTGAGCCTTGACAGAGTTAACTGCACTCCTGGCTCTTTTGACAACTCTCCTAAACAAACCCCTACAAGGAAAAAACGAAGAAAAAGTACAATTAATATGAGCAAAAGGTACAGAAAAGAAACGATTTTTGAAAAGTTGCATTCAGAGAAGGAACTGTTATAAATTGTTGCCAAGCCCATGTTGTACATATCTAGTGTCAAAAACAGTCGATTTTAAACACGTAAAATATCTGTATTTCGCCCAGTTTCCGTTCCACCCGTTTGCGAATGTGAAATGGTATATGCCTATGCGGTTGAGCCACTGGTCTCGCCGTTTTGTCGATATGTAGTTTGACTTGGTACTTTTTCATTTTTCCCAGTCCTTCGAATAAGTCAGTATACTCACGTATAGGTTTATCAGTCTGTGTCTCTTCTTTCACATGTTTTACCATTTTGATCTTCTGCTGTTTGATAGCTTAGCAAAGATCCACCAATTTCGCCATTGTGTTTGACGACTTGGAATTCGACTCGATGTAGTTCAGCGTTTGTCCTCCGAGTTTTCGCTTGGACATCGGCTTTGAATTTTCCGATTGTGTTGAGCGGTTTTGCACTCTTGTATGGGTGGATTAACGTATTAGAGCGTCGAATATTTACTTCATCTTTCAGTTTCATGAAGTCGTGTTCTTCGAGAACGTTGACTGATGTGCCAGTGTCGATGATAAAGTTAAAAGTTTTACCATTGACAGTGATATCCGCTGTCGGATGTTGGGGTGTGGTCACGTAAACTTGCTGAGTGTTGATACTAAACAGAAATTGATTATTTCTCTTCGGTTTCGCTGCCTGAGCTGGATTCGTCAGTGCAAACGTCAACACATCTTACAGGTCGTTGTTTCTGTGTAATTGTCAGTTCTTTAGGTCGTTGTTTTGTCTTGGAACGACAGACCTTAGCGAAGTGATTTAACTTTCCACACGAATTGCATTCCTTTCCGGCCCCTCGCCGGACATTTACCATCATGGGGATAATGACCATCACAGAAATAACACCTTTTCGTATCATCCGATTTCTTCATGGATGGTTGACTGCAGGGTTCGCACGGTCCTGGAAAACCCTGGAATTTCAAACCCTCCCTGGAAAACCCTGGAAAAATGCGCCCTACCCCTGGAAAACCCTGGAAAATGATCATGTTCAATCGATCGATTAATATTGACGATCGTCATGTCTGTGCTCGAGCCACCCATTCATATGATTCTGAATCTTGTAAATGTGAAATCGCAAAAAATATTTTCAAAGTCTTTCGCCACAGTGATGACTCAAAATTCACGCCGATTGAACCCAGACAGTCAAGCGATCGTTCCACGAGACACTTTGCCCCACAGACCGTTCCTATGATTAGTTGAATGGGTGCCGCAGTGTTTCTTTCGATCTTGCGTATATTGCTACTCCGTTCATCTCCCAGTCGTCCTTTCAGGGACATGATATTGTAACAGTCCCGGCCGCGCCGGGGTAACATGTACAGTAGGTCTGTTAACAAGATTATCGTAACACTATAGCGAGTATCAAAGCATCATCAACCTCGATTAGAAATTGTTACAAGTTCGGCGCACGAGTCGACATACTACAAGCTCAGGCACTGGGCATGGCAATACTAGGGCCTAGGGAAGTGCAGTTGAATTTCCGGGTTGTGACTTTTATGTCATCGATAAATGGGTATTTGTGTTACATGTTCTAAAAGAATAAACTACTGTTTTATGTTGTCGGTACAGTAACATTCGTCAATGGTCAAGTTGAGTTGAGAAATCGCGATGTTCCGCAACTCGTGGCATCCGTACATAAACATCGAGACGCAAGCGATGAATGTATTCAGTTATTCATAGCTCGAAATTTCGTTACGTAAATGACGTTTTTATTCAAAATTTTGAAGAAAAAAATTATTTTAGGTGACTTGTAAATCTAGTAACATCAAACCATACAATAACGAGGACAAACTTTAGTTTTTGATTTATTTTTCTGGATATGTCTGAATTAGACTGACGAATGCTGCGACTCAATCTTACACGATCAATGCACCAGCTTGACGAAACGGCTACTTTGGGGGTACGACAGAGGTTTCTCCGTTAATCTTAGCATGTAAATGTGGTTTTGAAACCAATATCTTGCATAGTGTGGATTGTCTTTAGAATGTTTTGTGACATATGGGAACTGTTGTTGATTTTTCTCGTCCACATCAGACAATTAGATGTCATTCAAAAAATATACTTTAGTGTCAACACCCCTGGAAAATGGCCAGAATCAATATGAATACCCCTGGAAAACTGACGAAAAACCCCTGGAAAGTCCTGGAATTTTGTTTTGCTTTAAGTGTACGAACCCTGTGACTGTGATGTCGAGCTGGTCGGCGAGATATACGAGATGAATTTGATCGTATAGCATTGATAGATTCGGCACTTGTTTTGCTTTCTATACTGTCAGCTTGATCTTCGGAAATGTCGAGTGACTGAGCGTATTTCAGTAAATCGTCCAGTGTCATTTCCTCTCTAAGAGCTCGTCGTCTTACACGTTTTGATGAAGTTGCTTGAATTATCTGCATTTTGATTCCCATGTCTTCATCTTTGAATTCACATGTAGACGCTAACTCCTTTAGTCGAGTATAGAATGTAGCGATTGACTCACCAGGCAGTTGCGATGCTTGTCGGAACTGGTATAAATGCAAGGCGCAATGTTGTATTCCAAACTTTTCTTCGGCGAAAAATGTTTGTTGAGCGCATTAAGTGCCTTGTCATAGTCCTTTTTGTCACCTGTATCTGTTAGTCTACGTAGTATTCTTCGTACGTCTTTACCAGCATAGTATTGTAGCAATGCACGTTTCCTTTCAGCATTGGTAATCGCCATCGCCACAATTAGGTTTTCGAATTCTTCAACCCATTCTAGCCAACGCGTTCCGATTGAACCAACATCAGCGCCTCTCACTTGAAATGCTTCGAATGGTGAGAACGAAGTAGATTGTGCAGCCATCGTAGATTTCTGTTATCCTGACTTTTTAGGCATCTATATCGATGAGCTCCTTTCCTTGTTCGTTTGGTTCCCCTCTATCCTCGTCGCCAGTTGGATACTACACCCATGACAACATTCACCGAGAAATACTATCTTGACCTTATATCTGGGCTTTATCTGCCATTATTGTAATTCCCTAATAATCTCAAGTTCACGTATTTTAGTTTTCATTCATATACATGTTGAACTTGCAAAAATATTTATATTCAAGAGCGATTCGATCGAGTTATTACTGTATGTATTTCTCTGTGTGTTGTTATTAGATATTTAGTATTTAATAATTCAAGATATTGACTCATGGCTTTGTTCAGAGTCATACGTGTACATACAACTGTCTGATACTCATAATGCCAGTAATACTAGTATATTAGATACACTTATTTACAGTTAATTTATCTTGTGAAGATTTATTTTTATGCAGTAAAAGTATCAAGGAAGGGGAAACTAATATCAAAAATGTTATTATTTTCGTTGGACAGTTTCACAGGTAAGTATTAGAAAAGGGAAATCGAAGTTGCCTCGGTAGTTTTTCTGCTAAGTTTTAATTCCGTCAACACTCACTACTGAGTAACTATCTAGAATCAGTATATAAAAAAAACCATCACGATTTCAACATTCTCAGCTCCTCAATTAGTTCTATATTTCTATGCTATCTCTTTTACAGAGTATGAAGAAGAATTTCACAAAGGAATGACAGACAGAGGCCGTGGCAGTGACACACAGAAACGCAGGCGACTAAGGAATATGTTTAATTTCGCTTCTCGATGTAAGAAGTGTAATTGTTTTATTGTTCTATACCAATAGCTTAAACATAATTAAGAGAAATACGTGTACAAATATAAAATACATATGAAAAATACAGACCGGAGATCACTTTAGTAATATGTATTTTCGTAATGAGGAGTTAGTCAATGCCATTGAAAATTCGTATATTTAGTTTCGACTAAGAATGACGAGTGTGTGAATCTTTAGTCTACTTCTCTTTGTCGTCAATATCTAAGGTGTTTTTTAAAAATGGTATTACTAATCACCTGTATCGAAGGAATGCATAGCACAAACAACGCACCTCAACTTTGGAGAATAACATGAGTGATTTCAGTCTTGAAAAAGATATAGATTTGGATATCTTATTTGACAAGAAAAGACGTTCTATCTTACCTTGAGTACATGTTGTTACTATGGCCAAAGAAGCTCGTCTGGAGAAAACCATTTTCAAGGTAGTATAAGTGGATCACAGGCATTTGTTTCCCGAGTTATGTCTCAGAATATTTCTATCAGAATACAATAAAATGTCGATAATATCATTAATATTGACGTACATAACCAACTATATACGAAAGGGGTAAAATTACACTTGTTTCTGTGATTGCGCAGGTTCACTCACCGCTAAAGAAGACACTACTTTCGCAGTGAGTGAACCTGCGCGATCACAGGAACAAGTGTAATTTTACCCCTTTCATATATTGTTGGCTGACTACGTCAATATTAACGATATTATCGACATTTCATTGTATTCTGATATAAATATTCTGAGACATAACTCGGGGAAACAAATGCCTGTGAAGTGGATAAATACACCACACAAGTTTGCTATCACTGCAAAAACAGTCCAATATTTCCACGTTCTATTTACATTGACAACTGTCGTTGTGCATAGTAACTATGTTCGACTTCTGAAAGTCTCGAAGAATATCGCCAGTTCACGTGAGTTTCTATTCGAACACATCTCCGCTGCAGCACAGGCTTTGCCTCTCCAGAGGGCGCCGTTGTCACTGGGTTGTACGTCCATGCATGACGTCCATGTGGTCGATTGGTCCACGTGTACGTCCATCACGCCGACAGTAGTGAGCCCTCCACGACACTTTTAGGAGAGGGAAAGCACGGGCTGACTCTTTCAGATTTACAAACTTTACCCACACGACGATTACAATTCGATTTAATAGAACGGCCACTGCTTTCAGTGATTAATTGCAAACTCTAGAAGTTCTTTTCATTAAATAATAACAATATTGTGTACGTTGTCAATAGAAATTGTAATTTTAATGTAAACACTTTGTCACAAATTGTAGTCATTCCCAAAATTGTCAAACAAGGCTCTCAAGGATATGAAAAACTAAGTTTGTATCTGATGATCACAGAACAGCTAATACTAAACGAATGCAAGATCAATATCGTACCATGGCCAACCTCTATCAATACTCTGGCCAACCTCTATCAACAACATCCTACAAAGTTGTGACAGTATCTAGCTGTCATGGTCACGACTTTTTTACAGACATCAAGCCAATGTACACAATCAAAGATGATTGAACCGTTTCTTATGGTGTAGATTTGAGTCCTGGAATTCAGCAACAACTGATAAATTACAATTTCCTCTCATATACGAACTTGATACAAATAGTGGTGTCGCTATTTTTACTATCTTAGTGAAGTCATGATTTTCCTGATCCGGCCGTAGAGGGTGCTATTCAAAAGATTTTTTAGGACGAAAGAAATAACTAGGACTTGAGAAATTTTGCATCTTTTTCCAATGTATGGCAACACAAATTTTTAAATTGTATGATAAGCCGTACAGGCCAGAAGTATTACTCTTGTTTCTTTTGGTATTTCTTTTGTATTTTTAGATGTTAGACTACTTTGCAGTCAAGATGCTATTGAAGTCCTTTTTCAATATATTTACCCTGTGGTGATTTACGACATTTTTCTTCCAATTTTTTTTCGAGGAAAGTAAATGTTTCAAGAAATTAAAATTGTCGAAAATAAACTCTACTTGCTCACGTGCACTTTTTATTTGAATACATAGGATGTGGCATTCGCACCGACAGATAACACACACCTTAAGTATTTCTTTTATTCTAACTGCTCATTTTCTAACCGTAAAATTCAATACTGCAGTGAACGTATGCGTCCTCATTCAATCTGCTATTTTTCTTGTTCTGCCCGTGTCAAAATATAATGGTCGAAGTTAGGCTTGGGTTATCTTCTCCGGCGGAGGGAAAATCTGTTAATTTTTCCTTAGGGACAAACAAAATGATCTTTAACCGAGAGATTTCTGACCTCGTATCGTACCTGTAAAACCCAAAACAGGATGACCCCCATCGTTGATTTTTCGATCACAATGCCTTCTACTAATCTTTCACACGCTAGAATAGACTGTTTGACTCTCATTGACATATGCAATAGTTTTACAAGACAGTATTATCATTATAGTTACCAACAACAAATCAACTCTCTTATCTAGTGGGGTCCCAGTTAATGTATATTCAGACATAAATATATGAACGACCATACTATAATCACTGGCTACATTTCACACTTATTAACTGTTCAAGAGTAAATGAATACAAAATCAATTTAAATCTTCGGCTAGTTTTCAGGCAAATACTGTTAGACCTTACATTAAAATGGCAAGTGAAAATACTTACATAAAATGTAAAATTAGGTATTCTAAACCCCCCCCCCCCCGTGCTCTCAAAAAATTGCATGCCCACAATAGAAGTGAACCCAAGAATTTTTATAGCCCTTACTCCCAATGATATACAGAGATTTTTCTATGTGAAAGTAAACAGTATCCCCTCCCCTCCCCCATTCTGGAGCTGCACAATTGTTTTGTACACTATATTAAAATACTACAGTGGAAAGATTTCTTTACAAATAGATGTGGGCTTTGTAGGCGAGGTCTCATATTAGACTGTGACGTATATTTGGGGAGATACTTTGTCAGCAGAGTTTCCCCTTTAATCTTGGTTTGGAGGAGAAACAACATATCAACATGATCGCTTGGGTATCCTGTGCAAATATTAGGTCAAAACACTTATAAACTCACGTAATGCTGAAATTTAACTGGCCGAAACTGGAACTATGAACCTAAAGATTGACGTAAAAAACCTCTATAACTTTTTGCTCCCTTCCGGCTAGAGACGTGATGTCGACTAATTTGACGGATATCGGTGTGTGTGTGTGTGTGTGTGCGTGTGCGTGTGCGTGCGCGGGGGGGGGGGCTATATTGCACTTTTCCTATATGTCACTGTGGAACTGTCATGGCTCTCCAAGTCAGTCCACAGGCTATCCCGGAGTCACCCTAGCCCGTCATACATATCACCTACAGGCTCCGTGTGAGTAAATGTCTCCTACTGTTCAAGGTATTACTCCAGGCCGAGTCCCCCAAAATTCCCACTCTAGGTCTTGTGAGTGACACACGGCTGAGTGATACAGCCTACCCATTGACACCCAACCTGGGTTTGAGTGGGTCAGAGAAATATCTCCTGTTCCCAGTAGGATTTGAACCCAAGACTTGAATCTCAGTGTTGCGTTTCATCGTCGGATCGAATTTGTTGCATGTGTAACAAGTGCATCTTTAAGCTTATCTTTCGATTTTTCATTCATTTATATACATGCTGCCTTCATTAATTATTTTATATGGGCATAGCATTTCTGTTATTGTACATGTTGATTTTGTGTCAATATCATTTTGATGGTTGATGATTTTGTGGGAAACATTTATGGGCAAAGTGTCATTGCTATATTTGGGAATTGGGAATGCGTCATGGGTAAAACATTCTGTGTTTGGAGCCTAATGTATGTCAGAGGGTGCTTCGACCAATATAGCTGTCATAAATCTGTGTTTTGGTAAATTATGCAATGAAGTACCATTTTCACTCTCCATGATAATCAGACATAGAAAATTAAATGATTGCATATTAATTTTATTTGATAACACACTACCTCTTGGCAAGAAAAATGGACAAACTGCAGTGTCACCGTAATCAAGCAGATTATACAAACAATGGAGGATGAGCAAACACACGATGTTTGACATACCCTCTAAATTATCGTATGTATAACAAACTGTGTTGTAGAAGTCACTTAATTTCACTTGATCTAGTTAATGAATATACCATGTTGTGTATATCTATTTTAATATATAAGCCAGGAGATTGTTTTAAATGGAGGTAAACTTGCACAAATATTAAGGTGACACGTTTTTTGTCACCTTATTTTTGTCACCCAAAGTTATACATTTAGCACAGCCTTGTCACCTCATTGTGTTTGCACAACACACACACACACACACACACACACACACACACACACACACACACACACATATACACACCGGGCGATCCCTATAGCACTACTGAACCTCAGTTCAGTTGTGCTAAAAAAAGGGGGAAGTTGATAGAAGTCATCACTACATGTGTACTAAAGGCAGAAAGTACATGTAAGCCTGTCTGGACTTTTCCTATAATATGGTCTACTGCTGAACATCATTTTCCACTGGTATGTCTACAAGTATGTGACATTGCTGTAGCATGGAAGCGGAGAGATACTAGTATACAAATCAATTGAATTTTGACTCTATACAAATTCTTTTGATTGATTGATTGACTAGTTGATTGATACTCTGTGTACTTCTATGCAAATATGTTTACTATATCTAGGTGATGTAATATTGTCTGAAGGGTTTACAAAACTACAACATTTTGAATAAATCATTATCTAACAACTGGTTGTTTTGAAACATTCCAGTTTAGGTAGTGTAGCACAGTGGCCATATACAATTCTTGGCTTAATTTTGACCCCCTACTTACTTTTTTACACATTTTTTTTCTTGATTTTAAATTTTTTTTGAGATTAGATTCCAGATTTCTTGAGCAAAGTACAGTAACAACAAATTTTTTAAGATTTATATTTCTGGTGTTTAAATAAGGAGCATACAACTGTCTCAATCTGATTAAAATCTGATGTAATGTACACAGTGCAATTTCTATTTGGCTGTTACTTTTACTGTCATTTGTTCTTTTGTGAGTGCTTGTTACATACATCTGACACAATATCATAGGTTTTTCCCGAGCCACACAAGAGCGCCGAGTGAATTTACTCAATGAATGAGCAGGCGTAATATGCCAAAACATAGTACAGTACTATAGAGTGCTCTGTTCAAAAAGAGCATGAGCACAGAGTGCAGACAGCAATATTATTGTTGTTGTTGTTGTTGTTGTTGTTGTTGTTCGGTGGTTCTCTTTCTTTCAATTTTGAATGTTGAGAGTTGTATTGTAAGATTGACTAATTGACTCGTAAGTATGAGATTGGGTTTGGAAAATCCTAAGGTATTGTGTCAGATGTATGTAATGAGCACTCACAAACGAACAAACGACAGTAAATGTAACAGCCCAAAAGAAATTATGCCACGTACACTACATCGGATTTTAATCAAATTGACAACAGTCCATCCCTAACAGGTAGTTGATAATTGCTCTTCAGAATGAATCATATTATGTCAAGGTTTTAAAAGTTAACATACATGTATTTAAATATTGTTCCACAATATTTTTCTTCATTCAGCCAAGGAAAATACGAGTGACCTAAGGGGTATTGTCAATATGAGTCTAATGACTCATAGTGACAATGCCTTAGATCAAGAGTATTTTCTGTACCGGTACCTCTGTAAGCATCTTTTATGACAACTTGAGGAAAACAATGTACTTTTGAATGTTTTAAGTCATATTTCAAGCACTGCTGCGCAGAATCAGTAACATAAACATGGGTTGTCGTGATGTAGATCGACCAGAGTATGTAATCCCTATTATTTGTTCAAAGCCAATAACTTGGCTTGTATGTTATCACATCATTTATGCTTTGTTTTGCTCACATTGCGCTGAAATGAACGTTGATGGCAATCATGATACACAGATAATGGCCGTTTCCTTTCTTTCTTCAGTGACTTCCGTTTGGACTTGGACAGTTTATTAAACAAAACCGTGAAGTCATCTTCATCCTGGTTATTTCCATTGATGGTATCATCATCATCATCATCATCATCATCATCATCATCATCATCATCATCTCCATCAATGTCTTCATCATTGACTTCTGTATTATCTTTGCTTTCTCCCTCATCCTCTTTCACAGATATTCCTTGTTTTGTTGTTACTAGACTGTTCCCATAGTTACCAGATTGTGATCTGTCATGCCTTTTACCAGATATTGGATTATAACCACCATGCTTCATCCGAGCTGATTGTCCAGGAGGGTTCATTACAGATTTGGTCTTGTTTGAAGTCACAGTAATGCTGTATGGGGTGTTTTGCACCTTTTGACAGTTAACAGATATCTCAATTTTATGTAGCCCCTCATGATTTGGAATAAAATTCACTCTACAACAGTCATTTGTCTTCTTCAATTCAGGAACTTCAATCCGACCAGAAGGATTAACTACTTCAGCAACTATCTCCTTTCCATTTGTATCAAGTCTACATCCACATTGATCCCGTAAAGTAATCTGACCTTCCCAGGTTTCCCCTACCTTGATAATCTTCAAAGAAGATCTTTGGACTTCAAGTGAAGATTTTAGGGAATCAACAAGACCATGCAGGACCCCAAGCTTTGGGAATTGGTCACTTTGTTTGAAAGTGATGTTGAATTTTCTTTCTGAAACAGTGCATGAAATGTCAACACCTTTGAACTGTTCTAAATGTTGTTTTGTTTCTTTTCGAGTTGAAAGTAGTTGTCCAGCATTTCCATATTTTGATAGTTTATCCACGTAGTCTAACGTACTGCTTACATCATCCTTAATATTCTTTGCCTCATAGATTCTCTCCCTGAGAATCTTCTGTCTTATACCATGTTCTATCTCCAACTGTTCAAGCAACTGTTTTTCTTGTTCTTTCACTTTCTTTATCATCTCTTCACTGTATTTCTTTATCCCCAAATTTTCTCGTTGAAAGGATCTTTCCATATCATCAGATGACTTTCCCAGGGACGTTATTTCCTTCTCTATTTTGTCTCCTTTCACTTGGAGTTGCTTGAGTTCCTTTGGCAGAATTTCCAAGTATTCCCTTTTTGCTTCTTCCAGATATTTCAGCTCGTGTTCTTCTCCTCTGTGGTCAATGACTGTGCATTCTAAACACACTGGAATTCCACATTTCTCGCAATAAAACTTAAGTGGGTTTTCACTATGTTTAGCGCAGTTAACGGGTGGAAATTGCAAGCCAACATCACGTGATTTAGATTTGAGAAACTCCTCACGTGTCATGAGGGTATGTCCTCGAGTTGCTGGTACGTTTTTGTGTGCTTTGGTACAGATCGCTCCCAAATACATAGCACATGTTACACATCTATTTTCAATACTTTCACCTTTACACCCTTCACATACGTCGCCATCTTTCTCTTCCCTCTTCTTCATAAGATCTACCACACTGTTTATGAAGAAACTGTTTTTGAGAGCAGGAACACCTCCTTCGGAAAGGTGAACTGGGCGGCGACAAACGGGGCATTCTAAAGACCCGTGTTTCTCTAACCATGTCGTAAAACAGTCTTCGCATGAACTATGCAGACACGGCAGTATCTTTGCATTCTTGTATCGTTCGAGACAGATCGGACAAGACAGAGATGTCTCGTCAATTTCGTTGAGAACGTCAGAATCACGAGAAGCAGCAGCCATGATTGTAAACGTCCCTGTACAGTACGTCATGAGGTCACAACCCGGACTACTTAGGTTAGTACGTTGACGTTAGTCGTGCTTGCACACTGACATGCTCGATCTGTCTGCGAGCGAATACCTGTTCTGTCTGAAGTTTACTACTGCAGAGAGTGATTGTTCAAGATTGCTTTCTAGTCACTAGAGATTGAATTTACAAAAAATTCTGCTAGCTAGTGCAATATTGTCTGTTTCATGAATCTTTTCACACTCCTTACCAAATTGACAAAATATTTGATAAAAACGAAATCAGTTTATCTGATGGTGGAAAAAGAGAGTTGTCCTTTGATGGTGACCTCCTTACTGAACCTTACGAAATATTTTCTTGTTGCTGTCGTCGTCGTCGTCGTCGTCGTCGTCGTCGTCGTTGTTGTTGTTGTTGTTGTTGTTGTTGTTGTTGTTGATGTTATACCTTTACAATAAGGGGACCTGTTGAAGGTATAAGTTTAGTTGAGTAATGATAAATCGTTAAAGTAATACACACTCAATTCCAAAAAAGCATCCACTGCTTTGTTGTTTTGTTGAGACCGCTTACTTTCGCACATAGTCACTTGTGAGCTAACCTTCAGGATGGTCATTATACAAAATAATGAAATTATTAGGTATTTACGAATATTCAAACAATGCCGTCACCTGTGTTAATGTGTTCTTTTCGCGCTAACACCGGTAACGGTATGTTTTTTAATATTCGCAAATACCTAATAATGTCATTATTTTGTATTAAGACCATCCTGAATGTTAGCCTAACAGGTGACTGTGCTTTCACGACCCGCGTGAGCCTCACGCACATGCGTACAATCATAGGTGGAGGGTCTATGGTACAAATTACAATTCACTAATGTGTTCGTTTAGAAAGAAATATCAGTTTCATGGTCTCGAAGACACTAAAATGTTTTGTACAAAATAATGCAAGCTTTGTTTTGACAGATTGTAGGATATACTGCAGGTTTACATACAAAACCTTACAGGAAATCCCCAAGATTACAGAACACATGTAGTGCATGCAGTATAGCTATAATAATAATAAAAAAAAAAAAAAAAAAAAAAAAAAAAAACAACAACTATAAGGCTGCTTTCACAAAAACTTGTTAAAATTTTTTTTCAAATACACAAACACCAGTTAAAACAAAATGTTATGTTAACCAGTGCATTGCCTTTCCAAAAAACAACATATACTTGTAAATGAATTACACTTTGAATAACTCTTGTAAAAATGATCAGCAGACCAACTGAGTCTTTGTTTTCTGTTCAATATTGTATTAGTACATTATACTAGTAGTGTTACAGTTGAATGTCATTTTAGTTGTATTTGCAAATATTGTGATGCACATGTTATCTAAAGAGAGTTTTATACTGTATTGTTCCAGTCCAGTTTCCTAAATGTGTGCTAAAAGAAATCAAATTGGTCTAAATAACACTGAAAAAACTCTTAATAAAATGCATTGCCATGTATCCCGTTCTTGTTTGATGTAAATTAGTTCAATATAATGTCAAAAGAAAATAAATGTATGACTCAAAAATGCCAGCCACATTTCATCTAACAGAATAGGAATCAAGTGATATATATTAGTGGTAATGATAATTAAGATGGCCCTATTATCATAGTAATTGTATATCTTAATGAACCTGGTAATACATTTACCTTGTAAGAGCCTGATTATTGGACTGGTTTTGACGTTAGATTACAAAGGTGAATGCAGGATTTTAAACAAAGTCTCAGAATGTGTTTATTTAAATTTTTGATTTCCAAGTGGTAGCTCTCCTTCCAGATCTTGTGTATATAAACATGGCATTGTCATCATCATCATCAGACCCAATTTCTCCTTCAACTTCATCAAATATTTATATATTCAGATATGTTTTACAGAGATATGTTTTAAGCATTCCAAAAAAATTCCACAGTTTTTGCAAACACTACTTTATGAAAATGTTTATTGAGACTATATTGGAGTATTTGCTCATATTGTGTCAGTTCACTACCTCATTCCTGCCAAATATCTTTATGGTAACTTTATATTGAGAGTTATGTCAAAGTTTATTTATTTATCTTTATACTTACAAGTAATAGTATATTCATGCAAAGTGGAAAAGTATGTGCAAAAAACTTATTTTACTTTTTCTCTGTTAACTCAGCTTGTGAGATATTGTCTTCTGTTTCACATGTAGCAGACTTTGCCAATATGCTAATTTTAGGAAATATTTAGAATGTGTTATTAAAAGTTTATGTTGAAAATTATAGTCATATCTATAGGATGACAAAATACCTTGCACAAAAGTTTTTGATACTTGTCAAGTATGTTTTAGTGCAGGTGCATCTTTTACATTTTGATGGCAGGCTGAGATGAACCTTTTCCAACTCTTTTTTTTAACTTCCAAGAGCTGCAAATGTAAAATGTTGTCTATCATTTAATACTAGTAAGAATTTAAATGAAAAAGTTACATATCATTGTGATAACCACAAACCAAAACACAGTCATATGTCACAAAGAATATTTTCAGTACAGTGTAAAGGTAATTTCGCACATTAAATGAACCAAATTTCAGTAGATAGTAGTGTATATGAAAGACACTAGTATTTTCAGACAAAAAACAATTTGTACCACTCAATTTATTTTCCCATGTTTGAAAAGTCATGATGTCAATTTATTTTCAGGTACCCTCCCTACAACCCATAACATTTTTTCAGGTACCCCCCCCCCCACAACACTATCCATATATTTTCAAGCCCCCCCCCCTAACAAGTTTTTGTGAAAGCAGCCTAAATTACTAAGATGCTATTTTAGCACCCAAAATCTTGTTTGCTGGTCTGAGTCCAAATTAAAAGTTGACCGTAGTAATTAACACAAGTGTACTAATAAACGGCAGAAATATAAGTCATAATAATGAACTTTTACTGTAAAGTTTGCTGTCGGGTTTTTAAAGTTCTCTTAGCATATACTGGTAGTATCGTTGGCCTTCTTTCTTTGATTTCAATCAAAGTATCGCAAATACAGTCTAAACAGTTAATTTTGAGACACGTCAATGGTCTGACACATTGACCAGCCACAATAAAGTGGAGTTATCACGTTTTGTGATAGCCATCGGTCAATTATTGTTCTTAGGGAACAATTAGAAGGGTGCTGTGGAGAAAGTGGAGGTCATGAAAAAAATTAAGGTGCGAAGGGGAAGAGCATGAAAATTATGATGGTGTGAAGGGGGGGGGGGGCACGAAATATTTTGCTCATCATGAATTTAACTAAATAAAACCTCAGGAAGGTTCATTTACTGGGTATATTTGCAATGAGTTCTTGATCATTATTTTATAAACGAGACAGGTGACGGCTATGAGAATTTGTTTGTGTATGCCTAATACTTCCTTGTATCTCTGTCTCTGTCTGTCTGCCTTCCTCCCTCCCTCCCTCCCCTTCCTCCTCTTCCTCACCCCCTCTCTCTCCCTCTCTTTCTCTCTCTCCTCTTTCTCCTCCTCTTTCTCGTCCTCTCTCTCTGGAGAGAAAACCCCCACCCACGTGACATTCTCCCCACAAGCGATCATGGGGATGCTGTTTCTGCCCCAAATCAAAACCCCTATTGGCTAGGTATAGGTTACAACCCAATATGTGAGACCTCTCCTTCGAAAGCCCACTTTTATTGTAGAGAAATCTCTTACAGTATTATGTGTATGGACGCTGTAGTCGATTGCTACCGTTATTTTAATGTAGTATACCGTACAATTGCACATCTCCAGAATGTGGGAAGTGCGCGTGTCCCGTATAATTGCACATATAGAAATATGTGCAGCATTGGGAGGAAGGCGGCTACGAAAATTATTGTGTTCATGGGGGGGGGGGGGGGGGTTTCGACCGGTCATGATTTTTTTAAGAGCGCTAAGGAGGCTGCGAAAAAAATGTTGACCAAAATATTTTCTCCTCGCCCCCCCCCCCCCCGCCACCGTCGTAAATTCTCCTCGTTCCTTTACTAAATGTATGAGTTTCTACAATTATTCACTTCATTTGTTAAGTGGTCTGAGACTTCATGCATCGTACACAGCAAAAAAAAGTGTTGTGTAACCAGTCCAATCTCAAATGACTGATAGTTAACGTTTCAGGATTAAACTCCTTCTACGAGCTAAAAGCATAACACTAATGAATGTGTCGGATAACGTCTAACCATGGCAAGGACAAGCCGTCCTAACAAAACGAAAGAGCAATCGTGGTTCCGGGTACATGACAAGTGAGTAACACGTACAGGAATTCTTAGAATTTGATACACTGACCCTACCAGGGGACCCTTTAACTTAAATCACATTACTCAGACTAAAGTCTAAAACAATTATACAAAATGTATCTCACTCTAACAATGTTTCATTCCTATATATGTCTATTTTTATACCGTGACGTTTGATGGTCTTTTTTGGAAAATTGAAATATAAAATTTATTCTAAACTTGTGTACAATACAATACCAGAGTAACAGACATAGGTAGTCCAGGCGCACGTGACACAGATGTAAGAGTTCAGGCTATCGATCAGACGATAATGGCTGCTGCCTCTCGTGATTCTGACGTTCTAAACGAAATTGACGAGAAGTCTCTGTCTTGTCCGATCTGTCTCGAACGATACAAGAATGCAAAGATACTGCCGTGTCTGCATAGTTCATGCGAAGACTGTTTTACAACATGGTTAGAAAAACACGGGTCTTTAGAATGCCCCGTTTGTCGCCGCCCAGTTCACCTGTCCAAAGGAGGTGTTCCTGCTCTCAAAAACAGTTTCTTCATAAACAGTGTGGTAGATCTTATGAAGAAGAGGGAAGAGAAAGATGGCGACGTATGTGAAGGGTGTAAAGGTGAAAGTATTGAAAATAGATGTGTAACATGTGCTATGTATTTGGGAGCGATCTGTACCAAAGCACACAAAAACGTACCAGCAACTCGAGGACATACCCTCATGACACGTGAGGAGTTTCTCAAATCTAAATCACATGATGTTTGCTTGCAATTTCCACCCGTTAACTGCGCTAAACATAGTGAAAACCCACTTAAGTTCTATTGCGAGAAATGTGGAATTCCAGTGTGTTTAGAATGCACAGTCATTGACCACAGAGGAGAAGAACACGAGCTGAAATATCTGGAAGAAGCAAAAAGGGAATACTTGGAAATTCTGCCAAAGGAACTCAAGCAACTCCAAGTGAAAGGCGACAAAATAGAGAAGGAAATAACGTCCCTGGAAAAGTCATCTGCTAATATGGAAAGATCCTTTCAACGAGAAAATTTGGGGATAAAAAAATACAGTGAAGAGATGATAAAGAAAGTGAAAGAACAAGAAAAACAGTTGCTTGAACAGTTGAAGATAGAACACGGTATAAGACAGAAGATTGTCAGGGAGAGAATCTATGAGGCAAAGAATATTAAGGATGATGTAAGCAGTACGTTAGACTACGTGGATAAACTATCAAAATATGGAAATGCTGGACAACTACTTTCAACTCGAAAAGAAACAAAACAACATTTAGAACAGTTCAAAGGTGTTGACATTTCATGCACTGTTCCAGAAAGAAAATTCAATATCACTTTCAAACAAAGTGACCAACTCATCCAGCTAGGGGTTTTGCATGGCATTATCGACCCCCAAAAATCGTCACTGGAAATTGGAGGATCCTCCCCAAAGACTATGAAGGTAGGGGAAACCTGGGAAGGACAGATTACTTTACGGGATCAATGTGGATGTAGACTTGATACAAATGGAAAGGAGATAGTTGCTGAAGTAGTTAATCCTTCTGGTCGGATTGAAGTTCCTGAATTGAAGAAGACAAATGACTGCTTTAGAGTGAATTTTATTCCAAAGAAAAAGGGTTTTTATAAAGTCGAGATATCTATAAACTCTCAACATGTGCGCCACTCTCCATACGGCATAACTGTTTCTTCAAACACGAGCAAAAGAGTATTGGCCTTATCTGGACAATTAATGGGCCCTGTGGCTTGATGTCAAGATTTCTCTTCCATTCAAACAAACTTACCTGGTGGTGATGATGATGATGATGATGATGATGATGACGATGATGGTGGTGGTGGTGGTGGTAGTGATGACGACGACAACAACGATCTATTTGAAGTGAAACACATGCTCAAAGAAGGTGCAAGATTGGGAGAGGGAAGATGAAATAATATCTGTAAAAGATGGCAGTAACGTCCGTTACCATAACAACGATTTTGATTATGATGACGACGACGATTTTGTAGATGAGCTCGAGCTCAACGTCCCTCTAGACAAGTGGCAGCAACGAAAGCGTATACAGAAGAGAACTGTGATGTATAGTAATATGACATACAAATATAAATGAACCCATCACACAGCTTTAAAACGACGTTGTAGCATACGTATTCACTATAATACGCAGAAAACTTCACTTTTTTAAAAGAAATGTCCAGACAATATCGGAAAAACGGGAGGGGGCATCTCGCGGGGGTTGGGTGGGGCTCGCTATTTTTTTCTTTTCTTTTCTTTTGTTTCTGTTTTGAGTATAACCAACATTTATTAAGTATTTGTCGAATCCATCTATGGCTTACTGTCCATTCAATAGACATTAAAAATAGTTTCAGTTCTTTAACACTTTGTTTTTGAGAGGATGTTGACGACTTCTGCCAGTGTTTAGTTTTGTGAACATCACGTAATAGCTTCGCTGTAGAACCGGCAAACTGCCCGTAGTACTGAACTACTGGTAAACTAAACTTGTCTTTGTTTTATATCTGACTATTCGTAAACCATCATCAATCATGAATAACTTACAGTAATTAGATGCAATAACAACCCACAAATTGACACTTTCAGCTATTGCTGTTGTCAACAATGTCATTCGATGTATCACGAATGCTTCAACAACAACAACAACAACAACAATGACGACGACGACAACAACAACAACAGCAGCAACCAAGCAAACAAATAAATTGAGTTGTTACCCTTTTCAAAACTCTACTTGACTCTATGTTAAAATTCTCTACCAGATCTACTTTAATTTTAATCCGGATTTATTTCATCTATAGATCTGTTCCTTTTTTGTCACTTTTCTTTGTCTAGTTTCTTACTCGCTAACTGTTTCAGTGGGGAGCACATTTAAAGTCATACTCAATGGATTGTTTGTCCAGTAAATACTGTAATAATGTATTTGTACTTTAAACTGTAAATAATGCGTCGTGTCGTTCCGCCCTCGTTAGCTTTCTGTGAGAATGGAAGGACGGTGAGGGCGCCCGACACCGTGAATCTTGCAGACTACTGCATTCATGAAATCTCCCCGTTTCTCCTTAAATGCAAGGAAGTGGTCTACAACCTAGCTATCTAACGTACCACAATGTTTGATTGAACGCCTGCCATTTAAAAAACAAAAACAATAAAAATAGTTGCGAATAAATGAAACGTGTGAGTATTTTTAATTGATGTCTACACTGAAATTAACTGTATTAAAGTCTCAGTGATTTCACATTCACCACACACAACAGTATCTCCCAAAAGATACATTGTACTAAAGTTTCATTGGACACAGAATTATAGAATTTTTAATAGATAGGTACTCTCACACAGATGCAACAAGTCATGCAACAAATTGTGAATTAGTAATTCACTGTTTATTGGTCATTCATTCCCAATATCCTGTAAAGTCTACTCAAATATACTTATAAAGTTATATTTGATAAAGTCTGTAATCTGTATTATCTAAAAAAAAAAATACCAATAGCGCCGTCTACGTCGTAGCTGTAGTATACTTTTGTCTTTGCAAGTAAACCATCCCGTGCAGTGACGTATATCTTAATAATCTAGGTAGGTGGTTTATATGTTTGAACGTTTCCATAAACCAATGCACTATACTCTATAAACCATGTATTATTTCCATAAACTAATGCACTATACTCTATAAACCATGTATTATTTCCTTCTCTCTTTAAAACGTTTACTTCATATATTCCAGTCTATAATCAACCATAACTGGATTGGACCTTTTTTTACACTTTCCATCAGACATTTCACCAATATACCTCTGTGCTGAGTTTAAATTACCACCAATAACGACATTGTAACTCCATTTCATGCACTTGGACCATTAATATAATCCAATGACATTATCGCATCTACACATGACAGACTGTCAACCTGGAAGATGTACACAAAACGTAAACATTATGACCGAAACTAATTACGGACATCTTTCAATGTCTGATGTGTTGGGGGGGGGGGGGGTAGTTCAATGTAGGATAAAAAACTAAATTCTTGTAGTTAGGTCTCAGACCACTAACCACCCCCACCCCCACCCAATCCCACCGCACCCCCATCCAGCCAACACCCACTCCAACCCTTCTAACTAAATTGGCCAAAATTGAAATTGTTTCAGACAGATTTCAAATCTGTGTAGTAGCAGTATGTAGAACTATGAATACAAAGCCAGTATGTAGTACGTAGTACTATGAATACAAAGTCAGTATGTAGTTGTATGTAGTACTATGAATACAAAGCCAGTATGTAGTAGTATGTAGTACTATGAATACAAAGCCAGTATGTAGTAGTATGTAGTACTATGAATACAAAGCCAGTATGTAGTAGTATGTAGTGCTATGAATACAAAGCCAGTATGTAGTAGTATGTAGTGCTATGAATACAAAGCCAGTATGTAGTAGTATGTAGTGCTATGAATACAAAGCCAGTATGTAGTAGTATGTAGTGTTATGAATACAAAGCCAGTATGTAGTAGTATGTAATGCTATGAATACAAAGCCAGTATGTAGTAGTATGTAGTGTTATGAATACAAAGCCAGTATGTAGTAGTATGTAGTGCTATGAATACAAAGCCAGTATGTAGTAGTATGTAGTGCTATGAATACAAAGCCAGTATGTAGTAGTATGTAGTGCTATGAATACAAAGCCAGTATGTAGTAGTATGTAGTGCTATGAATACAAAGCCAGTATGTAGTAGTATGTAGTGCTATGAATACAAAGCCGGTATGTAGTAAGTAAAGAATAGTTCTTTTGTTGACACTTTACTTTATTTTAGTGCCATGTATTTACTATAGTGAAAATTCTTATATTTCTCAATTTGATAACATTCTTTTAGAAATACACAATGCATTTGTATTCAGGGGTACGAACAGATCCGTTAAAAGTAAAGTCGATTTTGTATGATGAGAAC
This sequence comes from Glandiceps talaboti, assembly GCF_964340395.1. Lineage (NCBI taxonomy): Eukaryota > Metazoa > Hemichordata > Enteropneusta > Spengelidae > Glandiceps > Glandiceps talaboti. The sequence goes on along the minus strand of NC_135564.1, from coordinate 20,199,864 downwards.
TAAAATGGATTTTTTTTTAAAAAAAGTAAAAGATTTTTTTTTTAAATCCTACATTGAACTATTGATCTCGCCCCTTACTTCTAACATGTACTGTTGTTAACTTCATTACATGATGTCTAGCTAGAGTTATATCTAAAAAAATCAGATTCACCTATAAATCTTTGGAAATGATTGCCAGATTCGTAAGCAATGACTAGATTCTAGTTTAACACCATACAGACTTACTAAAGAGATTGTCCACTATTGTTTGTAATCAAGTTAATCTATCACAGTACATGTACACTATTGTTTGTAATCAAGTTAATCTATCACATTACATGTACACTACTTTGTGTTTTCTGAGATAGCATAATAAAAACATGTTAAATTCAGTTGTTATAAAATGACACCAAAGTCACCATGTAATACAAAATCATCTTTATTTGAAAGGTGTCAAATTTGTTATAATGAAAAAATAAATTTATATTGTATAATATTATTTCAATGATTCTACATAATACAATTTATGTAAAAAATAGTACTTTAATATGATTTCAGAGATTCTTTACTATTATAAAATATAATCAAAACTCTATTTCATGTCAAGCATTATCAATTAATAATTCTTAAACGTTCATTACTACTGGATACAAGATTCAAAAGTGATGCAATTATAAACACACAACAAAATGAAATAAAATGTAACAGAACAATATTGAAATCTCCATTTGCACAAGTCTCTAATGTACACCATGTCAGTGCGCCCTCATGCATCAACCAATCCCTCTCACAAACTCAAAACATATTTTTTTAGCTGATGCCTCTTCAAAGGTGCAGACATTAGTGTCAATGTGCAAAGATTAGTGGTTTCCAGTGATAAGGTAATTTTCAGTTGTGCTTTTACTATTAAACCTGTACTACCTGTAACTGGGGCATTTTTTCCATCAAATAACCAAAGATATATTCACTAAAAATTGGTCAATTACTTATAAAAAATATTGTGTCTATTAATTAGAGGTTAATACTGTCTTTAAGTAGTGAAGTGACAAGTTTTAAACTTTGAGTGAAAGCTTGATTATGAATATTTTGCATTAAAACTGAACTAGTTGTAACTAGAAAACTAGAATATCATTTTTCAATCAGACAACCACAATACATTCACTGAAAACTGGTACAATACCAATAATCAGATATTGTTCATGATAATCGATATTATCCATAAGCAGTACAGAAACATGTTGAAATTGTGAAATTGTGATCACTGTCATCAAGGGCACTGATTTTTGAGTGTGGACCCAAAAATCAATTTGATTTGATTTATCATGTGTACATCTACAAAAATCCATTTATCCATATATAGGTAATGCAATACTGTTCAGGGTGTACAATATTACAAGTAAATTATTGTACCTAACAAACTATTTTCAAAAATAAAGTTCCACTTGCAGCTAGTGCAGCTTTAATTTTCTCCATTACTGAAACCCCCTACATCCTACATCCAACAACATATAACTAGACATTTGTTTATACAAAAGACAACAACAACGTAATTACTTGTATTACAGAATCTGGGCCTTTGGTTTTCACTGTCCTAGTACCAACGTCCATCTGCTGGTGCATTATGACCAGGACTTTGGGATATGCTACTTTTCATGACATCAGCACTCCCTGTGCACCGTTTCGGGGCTGGTGTCTACTTGTAGGTACTGTTGTTTTATAACAATAACTTTGGGACATGCACTTTCTTATGACATCATCACTTTCTGTATACAGTTTGTG